>NC_064621.1:70497179-70802060 GCF_023898315.1 Schistocerca nitens
GCACCTCCCGTGAAGTGAACTGAAAGTAAGAGATGCTGTGCATGCCTTCGACGTGCATGCCTTTGGTCAGTTTCGCTCACGTAGCAAATTAGCTTCCTTGTAGAAAGTCTAACGAACGACTCCGAAACCTGTTCGATATGTACAGCTTGTAAGATATTCAACGGTTAGCATTATTAGCAGTCTGATCTTGCTTCTGTATAAAAGTAGAAGCTCCAGTTTCATCTCTCAAGATGAAAACGTTATCTCCCTCAGGTCGAGAGGTCTAATACCAAGTTCACGGGGTGAGTACGCACACTCTGATGAGTCACACACAAGGTCTCTGCCTAACACTGGTTAGTTGAAGTTCACTAAACATAATTACTTGTTGTCGTACAGAGGACCGTTCCGTTTATGATTACATCCCTTTCGTTAGTATAATAACTGTTTTATATGACTTTTCTTTTGTCAATAACAACAACAGAAATTTCCAGTTATTCTAAATCTTCCTGTATGGACCGAACGCCTCCATTGTATCTACATGAACGAATAAAGGAACTACACAGTTTGTGCATATGTATAGCAGCCAACCTACTGCTGCTAAGTGTGTCGCGTCAGATAATCGTCTCATAGAGCTCATGAAGCATATGACACCACTTAAGTTAAAATTTAGTACCGTAATTTCGTTCGTCTGAGGGTAGCTCCATTCAGTTGGGAAGGAAACTCTCTGCGACGATAAGGGCTCACAGAACGATTTCGGATGTCAATTCCCTTACGTCAGAATTCAAGAGACCCGCCTCTGTAGTAGAGGGTGTGGTTGCGTTCGATCAGAAGTATGCCAGTTCTAATCCTGGCGGTGGTAAATTTTCACAGATAGGGTTAGAGCGACACTGGGTAGAGGAATAGTGCGTCAAATTCCTGATCACCAGTCTCTGTGACAACGGCCTGGATTGAACTCTAAACTTATTCGCAATGACTAATGAAGCACGTGATTCACCTGTCGGCTGGAGACGTTAAGCTCGTCGTCCGCCCTGGTCCTCTTCGAGAGGAGAAGGCTACGTCCCGGCACAGAGTTACACCTTCTTCTTCCTTCCATCCATTGCGTTCTGTTGTCCTTTTGTTTCAACGTCACAGTTGCTGAATCTGCGACTAAACAGTTCCTTTCGTTTTGTTTTTACTCTTGAAGTCGGATGGAGGACGATACTGTAACATTTTCTCTTTAATATAGCTTCTGTTCTTCGCTGTTCCCTCTGCCACCAAAGATGTGAATTGTTTTTTGTTCACGAATGTACGAATGGTGAGGAGCGGGACAAAATTTGCGTGTGTTGTGGGAATTGCCTACTACGTAGTTTGACACCTGAATGGGGAAGATGATATTATGAGGGGCAATAGTTTTTACGGACATATCGAAATATATTAACAGAATAAAGGAACAAGCAGTGATAACAGAGTTTATTAAAGACCAAGACAAAATTTGTACTGGATTTTCTCGACGAAGGTCGTGCGGTAAATTTTCCACACTGCTGAGAACTGAAGGAAGAGGAAACGTGTCTTCCAAACATTTCAAAGTATCTCCATCTGCAGTTCACACTAAAGTTCCTGGTAGTGTGTTCGTCGAACTACTTTCACACTATCTCTCTCCCTTTCCACTCTCCTAAAAGTGCGTTGGAAAAACGAATACGCGAATCTTTCCATGCGAGTTCTAATTTCTCAACGATCGTTTCTCCCTACGCAGATGGATGTCAATAAAATATTTTCGCATTCGGAGGAGAACGTTGGAGATTGAAATTTCGGGAAAAGAACTCATAACAATGACAAAACGCCTTTGTTTTAATGATTGCCATCCCAGTTCGTGTATGATATCCGTGACACACTCTTCCCTATTTCACAATAATACAATACGAGTTGCCCTTCTTTGAACTTTGTAGCTGTCCTACATCAGTCCAATCTGGTAAGGATCTCACATACCGCAGAACAATACTCTAGCAGAGGATGGACAGGCGTAGCGTAACAATCTCTTTAGTATGGCTGTTGCATCTTCTAAGTGTTCTGCCAAAAAAACGCAATCTTTGGTTTGCCTTACACACAACATTATCTATGTGAACGTTCCTCTTTACGTTTTCCGTCATTGTAATTCCTACGTACGTATTTCGTTGAATATGCAGCCTTCAGATTTTTGTGATTTATCGTGTAACTGAAGTTTAACGGTTTGCCTTTAGTAGTCACGTGGACGACCTCACATTTTTCACTGTTTAGGGTCAAATGCATATCTCGTCTAAATTTTTGCAATTTCTTTTGATCTTCTGATGACTTTAACACACGGCAAATGACAGTATCATCTGCAGACAAATTAAGAAGGCTGCTCAGACAGTCTCCTAAATCGTTTATATAGATCAGGAACAGCAGAGGATCTGTAACACGTTTTTGAGGACCGCCAGATATCTCTTCTGCTTTACTCGATGACTTGCCGTCGGTTACTACGAACTGTGATCTGTCCGACAGGAAATCATGAATCCAGTCACACAATGCTCCACAGGCACGCAATTTAATTATATGCCACTTGTGAGGAACACTGTCAAAGGCCTTTTGAAAATCTAGTGTTATGGAATCAGTTTAAGTTTATGTGCTCGAAAGAATATATACTTACTGTACAAGGCATTCCAGGAGCAATGCTGAGTATTTAGAAATATCACAGGAGCGATCATTGGAAGCCAGGAAGTCCAGTACACATGGGCTCTAAAATGCATACGTTAAGAGTTATGAACACTTGTTCATCTTCGCTAATGTGAAACACATCTCATCTACTAAACAAGTGATCATAGCTCTTGATATAAGCACTTTAGAGCTAATGTATACTGGATATTTTCTCTTGTTTTGATCCATACTGGCTCCTATCAAAATATGGAAAACAAAGAGCTTGCAGTAAAATAGATTTTCTTCACAATATCGAAGATGAGGAGCTCATACCTGTTAACGTATGCCTTTTAGAACCCATGTTAAATAGCCTTTTTGTTTGGAATGGTCGTTCCTGTCATGTCCCTGAATACTGGCCATTCCTCCCTGGATAACCTGTATACACATCAAACAATATTTAGTAGACTGTAAATAGCGCGTTTTTACTTTATGCTTTGTATCTTGCTTTCCTTCCGAAGTGCCAAATAGAATCGAAAATTGTTTCTCCTTAAATAACTCTATTCACTCTTGAAACAATTGTAATTCATCATCGTTCAGTTATTTACCTTATTATTTATGTATAGTGTAAAGTTTTTCTCGGCCTGTGTACTGTGAAACTTATTACATTTTTGCTCTCAGATATTGCGTCTCTTTTGTGGAAGAACAGTAATAAGGGAAATAGCATTACCTAATGTAACCTCTGCAGTGTGTCACGAAAGCAAAAGAAACAGCAACATAAAGATTAAGAAGATACAAAAGCACAAAATCCATTACGTTACTATAACAGGTGTGAGCGCGGTCAGAATACGTTAAATTCCGTTGTTAGCAGACGACGCTAGAGTCCCTTGTTTCCGCGCGTGCGCAGTCTGCAGCGTACTCAGAACGTCACACCCGGCGCCGACACTTCATTACTGGCATCATCATCCCACTCGAGAAGTGGTTGGCTGCCGATCTGCAGGTGAGCACGCTACGCGCACACACAGCAGGTTTGTACCGAAAGTCGCCCGTGTAACGCCAGCTGCAGTTATTCCTCCTGTGTCCTCGGGAGCCACCCTCTACCTCTTCCTCCTCTCTGATTGCAACCTCTTCCTCTGCTCCGCCTGCTAATGCGGCTGCGATCGGCCGGTCAGGAGCAGAAGGGACCACCGGCGGCGCCGCTCACTCATTCATTTTTAATGCTCTGCGATACGTCCGACAAAAATGTGTGCAACGCCCGTATCGATGCGAATTTTTGCCCAGCTGTTGACGGCCGATAGGCGAATAATGGGATTTGGCGCCGAACGCATCAAAATGGCGCGGCCCAAACACTTCATTTTTAAAATTCCATTTGCTGTCGATGAGCAGCGAGCCAGACTTGGCTATGTTAATAGCCGCCGATCTGTTTATTTTCCGTAATCTTGTAGGGGATTGCAGAATAATGAGCTTTTTAAATCGCGTTGGATTTCAGAGCGCTTCTGCCCAACTGTTTCCATTTGCTAAAAAACATTTTTTTCCGGCGTGTCGAGTATATTTTGCAGCAGCGTAGCTTATAATTTTTGGGTGAGCCACACTCACTATTTTTAGCGTTACTAGCCATAACCAATAACGATTTATTTCTAGTCATCTTTATTTGATTTTATTATTAAGCGTAACGATCTGAAGAGCAGCTTAACTAACTCGTAGGAACAGGAGCGTTGTGCTTATAAGACATGATGTAGCGAAATACTTCGATGCTAAGGTATCAAAGACTTTTTAAAGTTAAAATTAAAAATTGCTTTTGCCGATGTCGGGTACTGGAAACGGAGTACAAGTGAAACTGGATAAGGATGGAGAAAAAATCGACTACGACGTTTTTGAAGGATTCATAAAAGAACTAAGCTGATCTGAATTAAAACAGCGAAAGACTAGATCACAGCAGACGGATTAGTATCTGAACTGATTTCCCACCGAACATGAATCTACTATCCCAACAAATGCGTCGTTTCGCTCGCTAATACAAACGAGCAATTCAAGCTACCTAGGCTGGTGAAGGCGCAAGCCACTGTACCATTCCACAACACACAGATTAAAATTTATTCTATATGATGTTTATTTATAAACATTTTGTGCAGCCTTCATCGTGTTGTGTAAATGAACTACAGTTTCCCGGAATGTGTATGGAACAAGCCACACTTCGTAGTGCTCGTCTTGGAAACATCCGTTTAACTCAATATACTGTTCATATCTCCTTGTTTACATGCACGAAAATCAATCGATTCGCCATGTTCTAGAAGATATTTTCACTGTCAAGAGTGTTAATTAAGCTGAAGTTTCGCTGTCACTGAATTGATTAGAGTGTGATGGCCTCTCAACTTCTCCGAGTTATTAAAAAAAAAAATACTATAACGACTTACTCGGTGCTTAAAATGAGACTGGTAACCCCGACAACTAGTTCACTTATTTAGTTGATACTAATTGACTTCTTATCCAAAAACTGATCTTCTCTGACGTTTTGTCCGAATAACTAAGCAATGATATTTGTAGTTCTCTTTAGATTGAAATGATAAGTACCCGACACGTGAATGCCAACCAAGACATTTGTTGTGCAAAATAAATTATAAAAGTCTGCTGTTCTGGGGAAGAGGGAAGGAAAGAAATTCTGACATTTGTGTACGTAGAAAAAATATTCGCGTGACGCGAAAGTTAGCAGTTTGAGCCAACAGTCAATTTCAATAAACTACCGTACATTTCGGTGGATAAGACAACCTTCAGATACGACGAGGTATAGATTTTCGTCAAAGATATACGGTTTAATGTGTGTCCGTCCTATAAGGTGATCCCCAAATTATCAATGGCTGATAAATTTCATTTAGAACAATGATCATCCGGATAATTATAAGCGTACTAATTCGGATGATGACGTTGAGTATTAATAAAAGCGTCGTATGGACTATTCAGTTTTGCGGACATACCGTTCTTACTACTGAACAACTGGCACGATCATAAAGGCGCACGATCATAAAGGCACACGTCATAAAGCAAAAGTCTCCTTCAGCATTCTTACGGTTTTGTCTGTAGAAGCACGTGCCGAATAACGAACTCATATATACAGCTAACAAATATTGTTGTAGGTTATGTTGTGTGTTCAAGCAGGTTGTACTGCAAGTGTAATCGGCGTAAAATTTTTAAAGTGTGTGTCTAATTATGGAACCAACAAAAACAAGGAAATACGAAGCAGAATTCAAATGAAACAACTTTCCACTATCTCATTTTGGAAATATGGATGAAACACCAATGAACTTCAATATGATAAACAATATAACTATGAAACAAAAGGCCTAAAAACTGTTCAAGTCAGAAGTCAGGCCATGATAAAACCAGGTTTACAGTAGCATTAGTATGCATGACAGATGCAACAAAGTTAAAAGCTGTGGTCACGTTCAAGCAGAAAACAGTTCCTAAAATAAAATTTTCACCAAGCATTTTTATACATTTTCACGAAAAGGAATGGATAGACGGGAATGGTGTGAAACGGTGGATGGAAAATGTGTGGCAGAGGCGACCAGGTGCTCTACGAAATCAACCAAGTTTGTTGGTGTGGCATATGTTTCGCAGTCAGATAATTAAGAACACAAAAAGTCGAGTTGCACGAAGCAATACTAAGATTGTTGTTGTACCAGGTGGTTTACTTTGAAGCTACAAGCTTTAGATGCCTCTCTGAATAAACCATTCAAAGACCACGTGTGCGAACAATGGAACGGTTGGATGATGAGTGGCGAAAAGTCGTATACGAAAGGTGGAGTAATGCGGGCTGCATCACTCGATGTTTTATGAGATTTCGCGACAAAATCACGGGAAAAAGTGAAACGGGAAACAGTGATCAAATCCTTCAAGAAGTGTGGGAATTCCAGTTCTGTGGATGGCACTGAGGACGATTTGATATGGGATACTGACTAAGCGGAAATCGATTCACAGGGTGCAGAACTGGACGGACCCATATGACCAGGTTCTCAACAACAAAAGTGAGAATATGCTTGAGGAGCTACTTTCGTTCGATAATGATTGTGAGGATTTTTCAGCGTTTTAAATTTATTGGTGAGTGATTTACTTTATTTTATAATGGTTTTAATTTTTATAAACTTCAATCTATGTTTTATATCTGTCGTATTTTGGTTGACTTTATTATGCTTCAACTATCGTCTTATCTGCCGGTATTCGTTTATTTCAACACGTTTCTGACAATTTTCTGCCGCCAGTACGTAGTTTGTCAAAATTTTAGGAGTGTCAGACCAGGGAGTGCACTTGAGGTGTTAAGCGGTGGCCCATCTAATCGACGCACTGCAGGATAGCTCCAGACGAGTCGCTACAACCTCCACAGACGAGCCGAGTAGCAGCTGGCCGCCTTCGACGATTAACCCGACTGGCGTGCGGAAAACGCGCGCGAGCGCTTCTGCCCTTCCTCCACACCGGGAGTTGATTCCATTTGGCGGAGCAACTCCGATTTACATATAATTACGCACTTGCCACTCTTAATTGCCTGACGCTAATTTCACGAAGTGTAGCATTAGGCGTACTAATTGTCCCAGGTGGCGGCAGCGGCCCGTAGCGCAGTCGCCGCGAGCTCACGCCAGCGAGCCGCGCTTCGGCGGTTTTCCGCAGGCGGTCGCCACCTGCCCCTGCCCGCCCCAAATCCCTGCGGAGCCGCCACGCTCTCCCGGTTGCCGCTTCCGGACGCACCGCCACACGCCAGCCAGCGATACGCTCCGACGCCCGTGTTTCATTATGGCTGCTTACGCTGTGAAATTCCCGAGTTCCGCTGGTTTGGGTATGGGCCACGTATGAGCACCCGAGTCCCCCACTGGCCAGGCGCTGCCTGGCTGGGAACCGAACTTCTTACTGTGTATCTCTTCAACTGACACCCCTCGCTCTGAACATGTAGGTAATTGTTTTGTGTAAATCATTTCTAGAACACGTGGCGAAAGCTGTTTTTCTTTTTCTTTACCAAAATCTAAAGCTTCCTCTCCTTCCAATCAGCCATGAAGCGTAACAAAAATAATATTAGTCTCACGCTATTTTCAGAATCACTACAGGAGCGATACGCTGGGGACTAAACATCACTCGTAGGCCGAACACAGTTCATATAATTTCGTAAGAGTACCTGTTCGTATTAGGGACTGTATTTCTTCGAACATCTGGCAGGTCTGATTTTGTATCATTTCCGTTACGCTCTTCAGTCATTCAAACAAGTCTGTCTCAACTGGCATTGTTTTTTATGTAAATTTTGCACGATCCCTCTTAGGTCAAACCGATACGTATCCTACACACTTCGGTAATATTTCAGCGTAGTTAATACAAGTGGTTGTAACCAGTCTGTTTCGTAGACGAACTCTAGGTTCCACCAATCTCGAAACGTGATATGAGGAGCAAGTGAGAAGGTACCTTTACCTCATACATGGCTGGTACCCTAGAAGGCGACTGGGGTGGCGGTTGGACAGAAGAGCTAAATAAAAAACGGCTCTAAGCACTATGGGACTTAACATCTGAGGTCATCAGTCCCCTCGACAAAACTACATAAACCTAACTAACCTAAAGACATCACACACATCCATACCCGAGGCAGGGTTCGAACCTGCGACAGTAGCAGCAGCGCGGCTCCAGACTGAAGCGCCTAGAACCGCTCAAGAGCTAAATACTCGAACGTAAATAAATAGGACAGTAATGGGTATGAAACACTAGAGCGAAGTATGAATTAGCAATAAACTAAATACACCCATTATGAATACGGTACAGGTTTTTCTTCACGTGACATTCACAAGCATTATAGGAGTTTCACTGGTAATCAGATACATTCCACTACATACAAGTCACCTTGAACAGATTTTAAAAGTTCACGAAAAACAACAGGAAAAGTGTTCAGCCTTAGCAGGCAGCTGACCGAGAATTTCACCGGTCATCAGTTCGAGGACGCCTTAACCAGTCACTCGAAAAAGCCACGCCCCCTAAATTGGGGGATATTACATAGCAAAATCAAGTACGAAATGTCAAAATAAAGCAGGTTCCGGAGAAATGAATGAAATAAAAACAGTGCAAAGTCAAAATATGGCATTGACTCCATCAGCCAGCGTCTGAGATGTACAACTCCAACTTTTCTCCACATTACGAAGGATATGTGTGTAATGACAAAATACTTACGTTACACTGAGCTAGACTTGTAAGTGACTCCCAACGCTAGTATAAGAATTCCAACCGGATACTGAAAATACGTTACTACGCTAACATCTGAGAATTATTACCAACGCTAGGGGGCAAAATTTTCGTGTGGCATCGTATTCTCTCCTACTGCCCTATTCTCTCTGACTGCACTGTGTTTTCTTATTTTCCTACCGTTTCACTTCGTCCACTACACAGAGCTCTGCGGCGTGCACGAGGCAAGCAACTGAACCATGTCTGGGATATAGCTGCCGCCTGCTACTGGCGCGTCCGTACCAGCTCAACTGGTGGTGTTTGTTGTTAGGAATCGGAGTCCTGTTTCCATGTAGATTCTCTGTGACCGTTAAACTGACCGGGATCACTTGTGCATGGCTGTTCACGCCGAATCGTAGGATACCCAATCTCTTTCAGCTAGCGGTATAAATTTCAACGTCGGTGATACTCAATCACTCCTCGTATTGACATAGCACTGAAATTGTGGGATTTAACGCATTCCTCTCAGCTAACGAGGAGAAGTGATTTTCGTTGTGTACGATTGCGCAATATTTCAGTCAACATTAAAGAACTGGGTTGGAGTTTTGCAGGTGGTCAATGATAATTTATCGTTTGTGTTATGAAGATTGAACAGCATGTTCTGACAGTAAAAGCAGCTATCGGGGAGAGCAAAATTTTATTATTAACTTGTCTGTTATCAATACATGAGCGAAATTAGGTTCAAAAATGGTTCAAATGGCTCTGAGCACTATGGGACTTAACTACTGAGGTCATCAGTCCCCTAGAACTTAGAACTACTTAAACCTAACTAACCTAAGGACACCACACACATCCATGCCCGAGGCAGGATTCGAACCTGCGACCGTAGCGGTCACGCGGTTCCAAACTGACGCGCTTAGAACCGCACGGCCACACCGGCCGGCCAGCGAAATTAGGCTTCGGATGGCCTGCTTTAGTGTTGGAGATGCAACTTTTTGTGACTCTGGTTTGCTGTTGAAACGATACCTACGCCGCTGATGACTAACTTGTGAGATGCTCCCACTCTCAGAGGCCTAACGAGGGAACAGGACGGCAGCAGACAAGTATGATGGAACGCAAACCGCTTACGTTATAGTGCACAGAAAATCACGTATTTTACGTGCAGTTCTTTGCAAATTTACTAAAGAGTTTTACGAATTTCCTAATACTTAGATGCGCATCATTTATTGTAACATAAAGGGCAATTTCTGCATTTGTTATCTTTTAGCAGCACATTACTTAAAGCCTTCTATGCTTCGCCACTGACGTGAGCTGTGTCCGTTGTCGTTTGTTTTAAATATTGGATGAGAAATCAACATTAAGTACGATACGCGATTGTAACTGAGTATTTTCAGGTACTCAGCACGAAGTCTCTACCAAGAGAAAACAATCTCTTGTAACACTGAGAGAAAAAGTGCGTGTCAGCAATTGAATGTTGGTCCACCTTCAGGACAGGTCAGAGCTCAACCTTTTGTCATTTCCATTTGCTTTTAGACCGTATGACAATATCTCTTTTAGTTGACAAAGACATAATAACTTAACTGGCTAAGTCTATGCTAAGCCCGAAAGTTGGTTTGAAGGAAATAGTTGTTTATTAGTGTCCTATTCAGGATAGGAGAACTATGTGGTAATGGAAAGATTGTAATACGCACACCTTCACATCTGGCAAAATTTACGCACTGTTCACTATTGAAACGAGCTATACTGAACTATACTGAAACGAAAGTTTCTAAGGAGTGCAGTGGGTTTAATTTTAATAAACTGTCATAGTACAACAGGAAGCTGGTGAGGCAAACTTTGAATGCAGGAAGAAAAGGATGGTTTAAATTTTTTCTGGACTGTATTGTAATACCGTCGGAGATGAGTTAATGTAACCGACAATTACATAATAGAATTAAGTGGTAATAGACAAACGAAAGTATTTGTTTTGAAATAGAGAGCGATACGCGCAGCGAATCCCTGCAGATAGTAAACTATTTTTTTCAGAATTGTAGAATGACTTAATGTTAAGAACGTTTATAAAACAACGCGGCAAAATTTATTTAGTGAAGTGGATGTGATTTTCAGTAAATTTCGTCCTCGAATTGACTCTTGAGGAACGCACATGTCCAACACAGAGATAATTACAAGATGGGCACGGTGTAGTAAGAAAAAACGTTTTATCTTTCTCTAAGAAAGGGAAATACACGATGACACGAAGTTTGAAGCTTCACGAATATTTAGTGGTTTCTAAATTAATCACGCTTTCAGAAAGAACGTAAGGATGAAGAAGTATTACTTTCTAGCAACAAGCGTAACAAAATAAAATCAAATATCAAATTTCCCCACTACTACTGCCTCAAAACGATACTGATGCGGTCAATATTCATGTCAACAGATCTCTTGTTTTTCTGATGGGATACTGTAAGTTCGATGCTTCTTTGGTTAAGGTTAAAAACGTTCTGAAACATAGAGCGGAGTTAAAATTGGTGCCGGCCGGGGTGGCCTAGCGGTTCTAGGCGCTTCAGTCTGGAACAGCGCGACCGCTACGGTCGCAGGTTCGAATCCTGCCTCGGTCATGGATGTGTGTGATGTCCTTAGGTTAGTTAGGTTTAAGTAGTTCTAAGTTCTGGGGGACTGATGACCTCAGATGTTAAGTCCCATAGTGCTGAGAGCCATTTGAACTATTTTTTTAAAAAATTGGTGATGTCGGTCAGATCAAATAGTCGCTCCGTCGCACCGTACCTGTTTCTCCCTCAACCGCGCTTCGTGACGATTGCAGACAACTCGTGCAAAGTGGCTCGATGCGTCGTACTGTATCTTCAGTGGATTCACATTTGCGATGCCTAATTGGTCCGAAAGAAGTGTTGAAGCTCGACATAAATTCATATCGACTCAGTTGTGCGAGGATATCACTCCGCGTATTGATTTGGCTCCGTTTTCAAAGCATCGACTAGACGATGGCGACTAAATGATTTAGAAGTGTAAAATGGAAATGCGGAGTAATCTGGTATGCTACTCGTATGTTGTTTATAAGAAAAACGCACGGCAGTAAGAACTTTTTTCCGGATACCTTACCTGTAATGGACATTACCTGTAATGGACATTAACGTTGAAACTACTGGGAAGTAAACCGCTAAAAATAAAAAAAATTATCCCGAGCGGGGAGAGAAAAAAAACTAGGTTAACAAAAAGCTAAAAAAAAGAGGAGTTACTTAGATGGTACTTAGTGTCAGTGGTAATCAGGTGTACACACGGGAAATTAAGTAAGTTTCCGAGCAGTAATCTCTGAAAGAGTGGCGCCGATGTCGGAGAGTCGATAATAGCGGGCATTAGGGAGAACAAAATATCGGTTGCGGCGGTTGGAATTTGTGTCGGCGGGCGTAATAGCCGGCGGTTAGTTAACCACAGACGCAGACGAGTTGCGACAAATGAGGCTGTGCCGCGGCGTGGCGGGGGTGGGGGTGAGGGTGGGACCCAGCCAGGCACCGCCACACCTGGGCGCGGGCCGCCCCAGCATGAATACCTAACCTAACGCGGCCGCGAGCTGGGCTTTAACTGCCGCCCCCGCCACAGCGTGCGGCCGGTGACTTCCAAAGAAACGCCACCCACGAGTGTGCGACACGCTCAACTCCAGCTCACCCAACGTATTGTTTGGTTCAGGTCTGTTAGCCGGCCTAATTCACTTCCTCGTGATATTCTTTGTTGGCAACTCGAATCAATGTTTGCTTTACGCTGCTTTAATATTTTAAAGGTGTCAGGTTTGGTCTAATACTAGATACAGAATCTAGGAGGTAACCCAGCAGTTACAGGAAGGCTACGGTTTAATGTATACATTTGTGTTGCGTGTTGTTTGCTTCTGACACGCTAAATGAACAATAAAATAATTTCGAATTGATACGGATATAATTAATATAATTAGAATTAATACACATTATGTACAAGAATCAAGAGCAAAAAGGAATGGAAGGCCAAGATCAAAGTGCTCGGACACGAAAGGCTATAAGACAGTCACGCAGACTTTCGTGCCTACTGTTTTCAGTGTAGTTATAATTACATTTCGCTATGTGAAAGGACCCCCCCATGAAAAAAAGTAATCGTAGGACAATGAAATTTTGTGGAAACATTCCTAACGACGTGGTGGAAAATAAATACTGAATACGCCATTCAAAAAACACATTTCAATTTCCACATGACAGACTAATATTTGTTAACTGCGTAACATGTTTACGTTTCAGGTTACAAACATTGCTCAGTTTTGCGACCATCTGCATCGACGACAGCCTGAAACTATGTAGGGATACAATTTCACAAACGTTCGCAGTACTTTTAGAACGGTTGACCGTGGAATATTCAGCTGCCGCGGCACAGTTAGTGCGCTGCTTGAAGACTGCACATCGGGTATAGCATTCTCAGCCATGGCGACAGTAATTTCTTCAACAATTTCTGGCGCAGTTGGTCGTCGGCCTCTTCCAGGAGCAATTCCCAATCACCCCTTAAATCGAACCTCTGTATTACGTTCTTCAACCCCTGTACGGAAAGAGAAACTCTCCGCGTTCCTTTAAAGAGTCGATACTTACGAAGAGTAGCACCACTGTTGTTGTTGCTGTTGCTTTGATAAAACAGCTTTACAAGTAAAGTACTGCGCAACTTGTCCAGACCCATGCTGGCTCTCAGCAACTGCAATGCAAATTGATGCTTGTGTCTCAACTCTACGTCACCGTACCAGTACCGGAGCGCAACGGCAAGAGAGATGACTGCTAACAACGCAAATCCTGCACCGCACAAACATCATTCCTATAAAGCTGGGTAACCATTCGGTAAATAGTTTTCCGTCTACGCTGGCTCAAGTAGCGAAAGTTTAATTATGACCACCCTATACCTCGAAGAAACAACGACGGAAATCGAAGAAAGGTTCAAGATCGAAATACTGCTACGTCACTAAAGAAGAGTTACAGAACCGGTTGAATGGAATGAATAGCCTAATGAGTACGGAATATCGACTGAAGCTAAACCGAAAAAAGCCGAAAGTAATGTGGGGCTGCAGAAATGAGATTAGCGATAGAGATAAAAAATGTTGACTACAAAGTAGACTAAGTGAAGGTATTCTGCCACCTTGGGATCAAAGTAATATATCATGGACGAAGCAAAGAGAACATAAAAAGCAGACTAGCAAAGGCAAAGAGGACATTCCTGGCCAAAAGAAGTCCACTAGTCTCGGACATAGGTCTTACTTAAGGACATAGGTCTTACTTAATATGGCCTGTGGTAAAACCGGAAAAGGTGACAATCAAAGTGTCTGAGATGTGGCGCCATGGAAGCATGTTGAAGCGTAGCTGGACTGATAAGGTAAGAGATGAGGATGTTCTCCACACAATCAGCAAAGCAAGGAACGTTGGGAAAACATTGACAAAGAAGGAGGGATAGAATGGTACGCCACGTGTTAAGACGTCAAGGGGTAGCTCCACGGAACCAGAGGCAGCTGCAGAGGCTAAAATCTATACGGGGAAACACAGAGTGGAATACATTGGCGGAAGAGAGGTGCAAGTGGCAGGGCGCGCAAAACCAGTCAGAAGACCGATGACTTAAAGAAAAAATAAAAAGCGGATACCATCAGAGGCGGAGCATTGCCTCAATTGGACATGCCTGGGGGGAGAAAATGTGTAGTTTCACCATTCACCCCAAGTGACCGAAAGAAGTCATGCCAAAACTGCCAGATGAGGGTTTGACTCTTTGTAGTCCGAATACGAGTCAGGAGCCCGAAGTATTGATCCATCTCTGGTCGATAGAGTGTGAATCACGTCAGTTATAAAGAAAGTAGGCACTTTCGATTCAGTATATAAATAGTATAACATCAGTAAATTTCAGCACCCTTAAAGTGATGATGCGCAAAGAGCAATGTTTTTTCCATAAGATCAACGTAGAGAACACCAAGAAGTTTACCATGTATTGATGTGCTTTCATATTGATGAGTTTAACTCCAATAGCAGATGAGGTAGCTACTTCGTAAACACTGATACTCATCATTAATGATCGGAATGTGAACAAAACTTTTGAAAAAAAAAAGCGATTTCCAATATTTTTTGTCTTCCAGCAATCAAGACAACTTTAGTCAAATTGTAGCACGACAAATAGATTTCGATATTCTTAATTTTGGCAGCAGGCAATCGTTCTTTCAGTAAGGATTACTAATAAATTCTTTACTCCTGCGACTATAGTGACTGAGGCGTTATCCATTTAACTACGTGTCGTTAGCTGCACTTCTGCTGCGCCAGCTAAAAATAAACTATGCGCCATCAGTTCTCATTTCTGGAATTGCTGCATCAGAACGGTTAGTTCTGACAAAAGCACGGATTTCGCTGAAATCATTCATCTCCTTGAGACGGCGATTTCACAACAACGCACTATCGTTCATGATAACAACGTCGACCTCAAGTGAAGAAAGGAAGGTCGATCAGGAGCTTTTAACGTTCTGTCTACGACGAAGCCGTTACAGACGAAACACAAGCTCGGACTGAGGAAGACTGTGGAGGAAGTTGGCCGTGCTCTTTCAGAATTACCAGCCCCATTTTCGCCTTAAGTGGTTTAGGAAAACCACGAAGAACTTAAATCTGGATGTCCAGATTGGGATTTCAACCTACGTATCCCAGAATATGAGTCTACTGTCTTATCAGCCTTCAAGAGAAAATGTTTCTAAAGGTGGAAAAAGTAGGAGACTGATAGGAGCAGAAATAATATCACAAAAATTTATTCAAGGAAACAAAAATAAAAACATTTAAAAAAGAAAGACACTACCTGACCCACTGCAACAAAAATGATGTTATCATACTATTGTACATTACTGAGGCAGAATTTACGTGTTTCTAGAATAACAGCGCCAAGTTGCACACTTGTGCCTCAATACTAAACGGCCTTCGGCTGCAAACTGCAGTCTTAAATACGTTCTGTCTATTATTAGCTTACGCCCCGCATAGATAAAATTCTTAATCAACGTTAACTTCTTCAGAAAGGAGGGATAAACCTCAAAGAACCCGGCAGAGAAATGAGATTCTGTGAGTTGCTGAACCTTCTCCAACGCAGGCGGAGTCAAATGAGGCGAGGTGCCAGTGCTGGCTGGCTGGCTGGTACGTGTCACCGTCTGTGGTTTAATTTTGGTCGCCGTCCAAGACAGAGAGAGTGCACTTAGAAAGCTATTCATCTCCCATTCCGCCAGCCTAGCACAAGGATGTCCCATTAAACACGCGCCGAAGCGTCGCTCAAAGCGTAGACATTCATTCCATTTCTACAATTTTGCAACCGGGAGTTCAACAAGTTAGAAATTCCTTTCTTGTGCAGTTACACTAAGGGATGGACATTTGTCTACACCAGAGGTTCCCCAACTTTTCCCCAGACGGAACACTTTCGGAATACTCGTATTTCGACGAAACATATTTTAAACATTAATAAAGTTTAAAAAGTGACAAAAATCTGTTTTATTCAGTGATTATTTCAATTTTAAATCATAACTAATAACAATAAAATCATTATAAAACGTTTTAAAAATAATTAGTATCGTCAAAATATCGAAGAAATTCGCTATGTTGTTAATAGTTTTTCGCGGAGCTCTTATTCACTTCCCGCAGAACGCAGATTGGGAAACCCTGGTCTACGCCAACTGTTACACTTTGATGACTTGTAGCTGTAACGCACATTTGTCTGATGACAAGAAAAAAAATGGAAGCAACATTTTTAGCATCGGAAAAGAATGACGACACTGATGCTTTCTATTACTTCCTAAATACATAGCAGCTCGCTTTTAGAGTTGTATCGCAGTCAAAACGATGATGCCATTGTTCTGCAATGCTCAGAGTTAACGTATTCACCTTCTGCCAGGCACTTAAGTGTCACTTGCAGAGTAGCGATATAGATGTATATGTATATATATCTGAACTATTGTGATGTCTTGTAGCTTTATACATAGATGTTTCTGGCCTAGAAAGATTGTTGCTCGTTCGACTCCCGGGGACCTCGTCAACAAATGAAGTGTGATAAGCTCTACTTCCTGGTATCAGGAAGCGGTTGGCGAAGAGGAACTCATAAATAGTCAACCAACTGGAGTTAGGTGGAAGACCAACAGTGGCTAGTGGTTACCTTAGAATATGCGATACAAGAAAAAATATATAGAACGCTAGTAAGTAAATAAGGGAGATTAACCTGACATACAGCCTGTAACCGAGAGCACAGAATCTGGACAGAATCTGCTATAAGCACAAGAGCTGAAAACTTAAGAAATTCATGCCTTTGAGATAATGTACATCGTCTAGGCGTGACGAGTTTCACAAGTAGAAGAGTCTTTTCTGTCGTGAGTTTTATCGAAATTTCCGTACTGCAGTTGGGCTATCGTAACAATAGAAACAGACTGTGAAGTTTCATAGCATCAGATCGGCTTATAGGGACAGTATTCCTGTACGGCCACAAGTATTATTCGATCATTCATCAATACTCATTCAGCAAAACAAGGAAATGTGTGTGTGTGAAGAACTACATTTGTTTCCCGTGTTCGTGACGGACGAAGAGATCAACAAATACACACTTCAATATCCTGGTACAGTGCATCATAAAAGTATTCGACCACCCTCATTGTCCTCGAAATGTGAAGTTCTTTTCGAACATTTGAGACCCACGAGAAGCAATCGCCGGTCCATTCTGTAGCGTGAATATTGTCTGACAATGTACCACAAGCAGGTCGCTGTATAATATAATTAACAACGTGCAATGTATATAAGACACCACAACTTGCAGCCACTATTATTCGGGCACATGTCGCATATGCTGCGGTGGTGCTAGCTGTGGACCGAGCAGGCTCATTCTGTGCTAGTTTTCCCTGTTGTTAACGCGCATGGTGGACAGTACGGTGGGGCGGAAAGGAAACAATACGTCGTTTGAAAAGAATGGCTCTGAGCACTATGGGACTTAACATCTTAGGTCATCAGTCCCCTAGAACTTGGAACTACTTCAACCTAACTAACCTAAGGACATCACACACATCCATGCCCGAGGCAGGATTCGAACCTGCGATCGTAGCAGTCCCGTGGTTCTGGACTGAAGCGCCTAGAACCGCAAGGCCACCGCGGCCGGCGTTCGAAAAGAGACAGCTTGTTATTTTCCATCACGTTAAAGGACGTTCCGAAAGCCAGATTGCCGCATTGTTACAAATAAGTAAGAGTACTGTAGGTGACATTATACGAACATCCAACAGAGAAGATAGAATTGAAGAGAAACCAAAAACAGGGCGACCAAGGAAGCTGAGTAAAAGAGAGGAAACGGGAATAATAAGAAAAACTGAAACAAAGCTGCAGTGCAGCAGGAATATGGGAAGGACGTGCACGCTGAAACAGTCAGACGAATTATCAGACGAGAGGGGTATAATGGTAGGTTAAGCACGAAGAAGCCTATGATAAATGAGAGGTATAGAAAGACACGACTGGACTTTGCGAAGCAGCACGTAATAAAAGTGTCAGTTGGTGGGACTAAGTAATTTTTGTCGATGAACGTCAAGTGTACATGTTCTCCTGAAATGGAAGTCCTATGACTTGGAGAAAACCACGTGAACAATTTCAATCGAAGCATCTGCAACCCACAGTTAAACACGGTGGTGGCGGTGCCATGATTTGGGGTTGCATGTCGTCATCTGGGGAAGGCGAATTAGCATTCACTGAAGGTACAATGGACAAGCATAAGTATCTGAACATCCTAAAAGAGAACTCACTGCAAAGTGCTACAAGTTTCGGGCTTTCGAGGATGTTCAAATTGTAAAGCGGATATTGTGAGACTATGGACACTGTATAATTGCCCTAAGGTTTTGTGTCCCCTCCTCAGAGCCCAGACTTGAACCCAATAGAAGATCTTTGGAGTGAATTGAAGCGAAATGTATGACAAACGCCAGTGACATCAAAACAAGTTTTAAAGGAACGAATACTGGAAGAATGCCGACAAGTCCTGATTATACGCGACAGCTCATTCACAGCATGCCTAAACGCTTGGAATAAGTGATTAAGCTAAAAGGACTGCATACGAAGTATTAAAATGTACAAGGATGTGATTGTTATATTTGCCGCCCGAAAACTTTTGTGGCTGTGATGGAAGGCATGTTTCTTTACGTATTATTGTTTATGTTGTGTGAGTTACGTCTGCAAATAAGAGAATGTTGTTCTGTTATTTATTACATAGTCCTATACCATTTTGTGCCGAGACTATTCCTGTAATTATGTGATGCCTGTATATAATGAAGTAAAAATAAAACATAACACTGGTGGCCGAATACTTTTTGTGAGTCACTGTAATTTATGTGCTACATTTATATGCTGCAGTTCGGTTTGGAGAGCATGACTTAGAATCTCATAAAAAATTGTGCACTTCTACAGCAGAATACATACTGGCTGCCTCGTGTGGTTCCCCTATTGATCAGATATTCTCCACAGCAAACCCTATTAACTTCTGCTCTGATTTACAATTGTTAGATAGGATTTTTATTACCATGAACCCGTAACGATTTTGGAAACACGAACACACTAAAAAGAAATGAATCAATAATTGAAAATGTTCACAGTGAGCGAAAGTAGTGGAACAAATGAGGATAAAATGCCATCCGAGTATTGCTAATGGGCGGTGAGCCTCTACCGTAGCAAATAATGAAACCGATCAGAACAGAACAGCTTTTTGGAAACACCATGCATGAGGCAGACTGACGAGTCATAACAGGTATTTACTCATAAAATTCGTGGTACTGTCAAGTTAGGAACATTGCTTTTCTGGTCGATAACGCCTCGATCTCAGCTCAGTTACGGAAAGGGCACTAGACAACACTGTCTCCTGTGACAGAAATTACATAACTATAACACTCTGTAGTCTGTTGATCACTTGTTAGATTGAAAAATCGCTGCTTAATTTCGCATTAATCTATGAGTCTGCACTAAGAGTAATGAAGAGCTGACGAAGAAGAGTGTGCACTTCCGCATACCAACTCAAATTCTGTGGCTTCTTCTTGGAGTAATTTCTGCGTTGATTCTCTGAATTTATTGTCTGAGTTTGTAGTCTATACTGAAGTGAAACAGAACGAGAATTTTTGTTTTACGTGCGTGCACGGAGAACAAAACTGTCTCTATTTCTGAGAATGACATAATATAGAGCGGCAGTGTTATGCTACTGTGATAAGACCAATCGATCTTCCTGACTACTCTAAAGATTCAGCATATGACCTTCGTTCAACTATGTGTAAACACACAACTGCTTTACTTTTCTATCTTCGCTCTTCATTTTAGTCCGTTACACAGTTGAATTGGGCAATGCATTCGCGTACCAAACGCGCCTCTATCTAAAGTAGACAGCAGTTAAGAATTAGACACAACAAAATGCACGATTATCATTTCTCAAGGAAAAATGTCTGATAAAAAAGTGCTAAGAAAGTCAAAAGCGATATCCTCTGAACACAGGAGAGACGACACCAAATTTTGAACGTATTATCAGAATTTTAGCTAATTTTGATACAAACAAAAATCAGACAGTATTGTAGCTTTTAATACAACGCTTGAAACGAGCAGTTTCCCTACGTGTCGCTCTTGGTTGTTTTCCAATAAACTGATACGTCAAATGCAGAAGTAAATTGTCCTACTATCGAGCCATGTAGTAGCACAGGCTGTGCAGTTAGAACATTCGTTATCTAATAAAAAATACGGTTTTGTGTCTGATTCCGCCGCGGTTTCACCGGATCATTTTATGAATGTATGCAGTACGAGTTGCCACGTTGGGATTTATTGATTTCGAGAACCGTTTGTCTAAGTGTGATTGAAGTACGTCCTCAAGGCACTTGAACATCTGCAGTCAGGCAGCTTCAGAGGTGAGATGATTTTTAAAAGTTTTGTTTAGTTTTCACAGAAGCAACAAATCTAGCCTAACCATTCGGTCAGATGTTCTTCTCGATGCAAACAAGTAGTTTATTTCGCAAATCAGTATAGTTCGCTAAACCGATCGTTGTACAGACGTATTCCACAGAATATAATTTACAGCTTGGGCCTTAGTGCCCAGCAATGAGTGATTTCCTTGCCGGTTTTCAAGATGATATTCGCATTAACTTATGGAATTGCTTACTTCTTTTTTTTAAAGGTATTTTCAGTCCTTTACGTTTATCGATTTGGATATCAACCAGTCTTTTGAGTTCAGAATGCTTACTGAACGACCGTGTAATTCTAAGTTAATGTACTCCATACGTGGTGAAAATTGAGTCAAATTCTCATTAAGGAGGCTGTGAAACCTCAGACTGACTGAATAACGTAACGGAGATGAACTGTTTGCTGCAATGTAACATTAGCTTCTTCTGTTCTATAATATGCGTCCTTTATTGCTTATTTGCTATTTACACTTCTTACATACACTTTCTTCTACCGTTATTGTATCCATGCAGTATGAGTTTTTGGCTGCCTGGTGTTTATTGATTCCGACAAAGCATTTGCTTATCTTTGAACAATTGAGAGAAACATCTATAGTCAGACAGTTTCAAAGCTGAGATAATTATTTCCATAATAGGTTAACGAAGACCGCCACTGTGTCGTATGTAACTCAGGGAGCAATTGCAGCAACTAGTCACTATTTACGTTATGGAATCTACTTTATTCTCGTTTACCGACATCGGGTGTTTTGACACTCATACACTGAAGGTGCACATGTAGGACCTCGTATCTATTTTACGTGACCTCAGTGTGTGAAAAAGCTTCAAACCGGAAAAGGACAATAAAATTTGACAATATAAACAGTGAGTGATGGTTGCAATTTCGTCCTCAATAGTTTAAGAATTGTACTTATTGGCATACACTGTGCTCACGCAAACCGTTTCTTGAAGACGGTTGACTGAAAGACCGGTGTTCATTTTCCTTGTGTTTCCATTAGTTTACTGCCACCTCCAGCAAGTGGACGAGTTACGTTACTCTGGATACCTGCTCCGTGTGTTAGTACAGCAGAGTCAAAGCCATTTTGTGTTCCCGTTTTAACAGCGTGATGTTTATGTCATACACCGTGATATTTTTCTGAACAGGTCGTGAGAAGAGGAAGCGGAGTATGGAGTAGTAAAATAATGCAGGATGCTGTTTAGAAAAGGCACACTGCTTTTCATATCTTCGTAACTAACTGCGAAAGAAACACGGGGAAATAGCCTTTTATAAAAGAACGAGACACTGTCTTTCGACAGTGTTCATCTATCCAGGGACACCAACGAAACCCTAAAGAAAGTCCCAGCAGTGGAATCGAAACGTCGATCACTAAAGAAACCCGAAGAGGAATACGATGTGGCGTACCGACTCGGAAGATTTCACCATCACTTTTTATTTTGCCAAGAAAGATCTCAGTATTTGCGTACAAACTACGACCCGCAAGCGGCACGCGAAGTATTAAGTGGGGAGAACACTGAGCTTCAAGACTCATCTGTCGAACACAGCTGCCAGACTTGCAACGCGCACCATCTTACACGCCACTTCATGGGAGTCTTCATGTGCTACGTTACGGACTCCAGCTTTAAGACTAGTCTATCCGGCAGTTAAATATTGCTCACAGGTTTGGCTCAACATTTCTCACACAAGTCCCATCGATGTCTAACTCAATCCAACTCTGCACACAATAAAGGTGACCCCCAACGTATTTGATATCCGCGTTGAGCAATATAACTCTTCCCCATCTGTGGCGAGAGAAACCGCTCGTTAGAGAAGTTATAAAGATGGAGAGGATTTTTGTTCTACAGATTTACCAACACTTCGCCAACAATGAGAGAACCACATTCTACTCTACACATCGAGCCCTAATTTGTGCCAAAACTGCGAATGAAAATGGATTCAGTAGATCGCTGGAAAGAGGAATGTACCAAATAGGCACGGAGCTGCCTCTTATAATCTTTTCTCACCACCTTACAACCCTAATTCTCGCAGGCCTCGCAAAATCTGGTCTACCCTCGGCAGAATCAGTTTAAACTGTGGAGAATGTGCTGTCTCACTGAATAAATGGAAGAAAATAAGCTCTCCCAAGTGCGACTGTGGAGCTGCTAGACCACTCATCACACAGTTGAAGCTCGCCCACTGACAGCATAAACTGCCGACCGTGCCGATTTCCTGCATGTTACCGAAAATTCGGCAGAATATTTCAGCAATAAGGACATCCGGCTGTAGTTGTGTTTCCGAATATTTTGCTCTTTTGCATATTTTTTGTATTTTACCTCTATTTTTAATACGGTCTGTAAGTTTCGTATGCGTATATAACTTTTCTATTGTTTCTTTTAATTCGCGTGATGTAATACGCCATATGCTAAATCAGTAAATAAATAATTTGCTTCTGAACAAAAAGTTATTTGGAGCGGGTGAGATAGCTATGAAACCCTGCAGTACGGAGCTGCCTGTACGGTGTTTCTCGGTAGCTGTGCCCGGAGCACGGTCAGCGCGCGCGGGCGCGCTCTGGGAGGACCAGAAATTGGCTGCGTGCCTCTGGAGCGAGGGCAGAGCCTTGAGGGACACCGGAGCAGAGTCGCGTGCTGGCGCCGCGCGTGCCCGTGTCCCCAGCATCCCGGGAGCGTGCCAGTCGCGTGACCGAGCACAGCCACAGGGAACCTGTTCGGCCGCACCGCCAGCCGGTGACGGCTCCTCTCGCCTCGCCTCGCATCGCCTCACAGCCACCGGCAGCTGCGCCGGAAGGGTGCAGCCGTGAAATCCAGTCTCAAAGGCAGACTGCGCCGAGCGAGAGCCGCGCGCCTCTGGCTAGCTCTGTACTGTATCTACCGCGTGGCCCGGGCTCTCTGGAAAGGCGACGCAGGCTAGCGGGCAGATACCGCGCCGCGCTTCTGCTGTAGATAATACTACCTAGTGAAACCCGCCTCACATTTTGACTCATCGTTCTTTGAACATTTTGCTGCCCCTACAGCGCTGCAAAACACGATGTCAACTGTGAAATTGCTAATGACGAAGTCTTTTTCGCAGAGGATCAGAATGACACGGTTAGAAATTTCCGCAGAGGATATCGAGAAATGATGTTTAACCATTAATTGGCCGGCCGGTGTGCCCGAGCGGTTCTAGGCCCCTCAGTCCGGAACCGCGCAACTGTTATGGTCCGAGGTTCGAATCCTGCCTCGGGCATGGATGTGTGTGATGTCCTTAGGTTAGTTAGGTTTAAGTAGTTCTAAGTTCTAGGGGACTGATGACCTCAGATGTTAAGTCCCATAGTGCTCAGAGCCCTTTGAACCATTTTTCAACCATTAATTGAAGATGAAATATCAATTGTTCAAAAACAGTCTTAATCGCATTTATTATTATTATACCGCCAACCGGTTTCAACCCGACGTAGGGGTCATCTTCGGGGCTTTTACACCTTTGGTCGACAGCTTTTGGTGTCACTCCCGTCTACATAACGGCAGGAAACTATAGACTATAGAACTATGTAGACAGGAGTGACACCACCAGCAGTCGACCAATGGTGTAAACGCCCAGAAGATGACCCCCACGATGGGTCGAAACCGGTTGGCGGTATAATAATAAATGCGATTAAGACAGTTTTTGAATAATTGATTATTCGTACTAATCGCTGCTTCATCTCCACAACCATGTTGTCCAAAAAGAAGATGAAATATTTGCTCAGTGGAGGTGTGTGTGAGTGTGTAAAGACCTGGCCTTACGTTTTGGGGTAGAGACGTCTGTGAGCTCTTATAAACATTTGTAAGTCGGTATTAACAATGGTGGGTCCAGAAAATGTGAAACAAAGAACTGCAATAGCCAAAGTAGACAAGAAATCAAACAATTAAATGGATTTTTATGGAGCACACGTATCAGACCAGAAACGAAGATCAGGGTATTGAAACTTCCCCACGTCCCAGTAGATGAATACCGGGCTCGTTACCCTGTTCCGATACACGAACACGTAACACATTCGCGCACAGAATTTACTCTACTCGCACAAAGAATACAAGACTGAGCACCGTAGCTGTGATCCAGCATCAGCAGAAACATGGGAACTTACTGAAAGAACTAAAAGTAACTTATTATCAAAGAAGATGCGATTTTGGAAGTGCTGCTGTACATTAACACTGCTGGATAAATCGAGCAAGGTGGCGAAGTGGTAAGCACATTGGACTCGAATTAGGGGGGATGACCGTTCAAATCCTCGTCCGGCCATCCAGCTTTACATTTACCGTGATTTCCCTACATCGCTGCAGGCAAATGCCGGGATGGTTCCTATAGAATATTTCCTTCCTCATCCTTTCGTAATCCGAGCTCGTGCTCCGTCTCTAATGACCTCTCTCCGATGGGATGTTAAACTCTTAATATTCCTTTTCTACTACGTGGTAAATTTAAAAAAAACGAGAACACTCATAAGAGAATGTGCCTGGGCACCACTTATTGGATACAACCGAAGCAAAGCCGTTGGGATGGTATCGGCATGTGTGCCGTTTGCGCGTGGATAGATGCCTTCCCGGGTTCGATTCCCGGCGGGGATTTTCTCTGCCTCGTGATGACTGGGTGTTGTGTGATGTCCTTAGGTTAGTTAGGTTTAAGTAATTCTAAGTTCTAGGGGACTGATGACCATAGATGTTAAGTCCCATAGTGCTCAGAGCCATTTGAACCATTTTTTTTGATAGATGCCTAAGAAGTTGACGCAGTGGGTTACTGGAACAACAACAACAACAACTAGTAGTAACAGTAGTAGTAGTTATAGTAGTAGCACAAGAAGACGCCTGAAAACAACGTGGAAAATGGAGTCAGAAGAACTATATCAGGGAAAAATTTTCAGTATTGCAAATGTGGGAGACTTCTGAAACTAGGTTGCAAGAAAGAACTATTATATAGTGTAGAAACGCAGTTTAAAAATCTGTGAAATATTTTGCTATGTAAAACAAAGGCTATTATCTGACTAATTTTCTTCCCACTCAACTGTGTATTTAATGTTTTAATTTATTTGCAGTCGATTTAGAGAAAACTACGGCATCATCGACAGGCACTTTCGCACTGTTGCTGATGTCCTATACCAGTGCAACGAAAGCAACGATGTTGACATCATGGGAGCCAACAGGAACGCCACTGTTACACACAGACAGTGGTTAGCACACTGGACTCGCATTCGGGAGGACGACGGTTCAGTCCCGTCTCCGGCCATCCTGATTTAGGTTTTCCGTGATTTCCCTAAATCCTTTCAGGCAAATGCCGGGATGGTTCCTTTCAAAGGGCACGGCCGATTTCCTTCCCCATCCTTCTCTAACCCGAGCTTGCGCTCCGTCTCTAATGACCTCGTTGTCGTCGGGACGTTAAACACTAATCTCCTCCTCCTCCGTTACACACAGAGGAAAGACAGCATATGTGGAAAGAGTACTGGAAGCCTTTGCGAGCGGGAGGAACTGTCTTGATGAAGTCACACTGGATGAAACGGGAGTCGATATGGAAGACATCGGGGATTAGAGTCGAAGTTCAGCAGAGCTTTGCAATACTTGCGATCAAACAAAGCGGAAGGCATAGCTAACATTCCTCCGCAATTTCTAAACTCATTGGGGAAATTAGCAACCTCAAGACCATTGAAGCTGATTAGTAGAATCAGTCTCGGGAGGTACCATCAGATTTTTGGAAAAATACCATGCAAACGATCCTAATTACGAAAAGGGCAGATAAGCGCGAGAATTATCGCACAATCAACTTACTCAATTCACTCATCCAAGAAGCCGACAAGAATAATGTACAACTGAATGGAAAATAAAATAGAGGACTTGTAACATGACAATCAGATTGGAAAGGTAAAGGTACCACAGAAGCACATATGCTGTTGCGTTTGATAATGGAAGCAAGTCTCAAAGAAAAATCAAGGCACTTTCACAGCCTTTGTCGGGTACAAAAAGCGCCCGACAACGTAAAATAGTGCAGTTTGTTCGAAATTCTCAGATAATGGTGTAAGCTATAGGGGAAGGTAGGTATGTACGTAAGAAACCTATATGGGACAATGAGAATGGAAAACCAAGAACGAAGTGCTCACATTAACAAGATTGTAAGACAGGGATTCTCTACTTTCCGATCTCTGCATCGAAGAAGTAACGACAAAAACGACAGAAAGGTTCAGAATGGGATAAAAATTCACAGCGAAAGAATATCAATGACAGATTCATTGATACATCCCTACCCTCAGTAGAAGCGAGAAATAATTGCAGGACATACCGAACGAAATGAACAGTCTAATAATGACGTACTATGGATTGACAGCAAACTGAAAAAAAGACTCAAGTAATGAGGAGAAGCAGAAATTAGATCAGTCAGAAACTTACCACCAAAGTTGGAGACCACGAAATAGAAGTAGTTACGGGGCTATGCTATCTTGGAAGTAAAATCACGTATGGCGGGCGAAGAAAGGAGAAAAGGCAGACTAGCATCGGCAAAGAGGACACACCTGGCCAAAAGTAGTCTACTAGTATCTAATTAGTGGAAGACATTCCTGAGGACGTACGCTTGGAAGTGAACTGTGACCTGTGCGAAAACCGGGAAACAAGCGGCTCAAAGGGGCTGAGATGCGGTGTTGTAGCAGGTGCCGAAAGCAAACTCACTATCTGTTGCTGGGAAGAAATGGCAGGAAGATGAAATACTTCAAACATTTGACGGATTTTCATCTCATGCTCGAGTATTCAAAAGATGGGGAGTATAGAGGAAATTCAGTATATTCTTTGGAAACATAGAAAGGTTTCAACCATCCGCAGAAATGGTGCCTGCTGAACTTGGTCCTCACTGACGTGGTTAGAGGAGCACACTGTAGGAATGGCTAGCACATGAGATGTAACTGAGGTTGGCCATTGCAGAACAAAAATTCTCTGACGCCGTGTCACAGGAATACCTTCGAATGGAGAGACAATATCCAGCAATTACTAATTCGGGTCACGAGCGTCCAGGCGGAAAAATTCACGATCGCGAGTTTAAAATATCAGCAAAGCGTCAAAAGGTTGACACGAATGTGAAGCATATTGTTTCGTTCCAACTTCATATGACAGGATAACTGAAAAGAGGGATGTACCAGTAAAAACTGTCAGCGTTGCGAATATGGAATGGGCAGAAAATTCAAGCAAAGACAAGGAAATAATTTGAAAAGCTGTCTTCTGAAAACAAGAGTGTTTTAGAAATGTGACTTATTAACAAGCGTCAGAAAGGTAGGGCTACTAGACAGCTTTGCGATGATAGACATCTAGGGTAAACGTTTTGTCCGGTGAAAAGAGATGAATTTGTACTGCTGATTACGTTTGTGTAACGAGGTACCGCACCATACAGTCGAAACGATAGGTTTTTTTTCGCGTCAGATAGACGGTGTACGTACTTTGTGCTTTGTGAATGTGCTATCGTCCTTACACAACAGGCTATTCATAGAAACAATAGGTGGCAAAATATGGAGAACATTTGAATGTTTCAGGCACAAGGATTGTGTGGAAATCGGTGCACTGTATCTTCCATGTACATTAGGAAAAAATATATATGGAGAGAAAATCGATACTGTATTTATGTGCGTGTAAATGGCTTCGTCTGAACCTGTAGTAATTTTTATTTTTGTCTTGAATATTCCAAATATGCGTCATTAAGAAGACATACGTAAGAATCGATGGTAACAACAATGCAATTTCTACGATCATAAGAACCGAACACTCGCTGTCAGTGAAGGCTAAGGTGACGTTATGTAAGTGTAGATGCACTGCAGGAACCGGCCTGCGTTACACCAGTCTCAAATCTGAACCATTAAGCAAGGAATACCCGAGAAAGAAATAAAGAGTAAGGTGGAATCAAACAGCACCTGGACACATTATTACAATATGATGGGTGGCCAAAGTGACGTACGAAACCGGACTGAAGAACAGAGGACGCTTAGTCATGTTGCGTCACATTCGCACCGGAAATATATGATGAATGTACTAGATTCCGCTATCATGAAGAGATAGGTTTTAGTGCATCTCAGCGAGGCAGAAGTCGTGGAGAGCGAAAGGAAGATATGTGGGTTTACTTCCCAGCCATAGACTGGTTTTTATTATCATATGAGAAACTAGAAGAAAAACTGCAGTAAATACAGAATACTGTCCGCCGACTGATTTATGCAACAGAGACTGCACACCAGTCAGCTGAGTAAATGCCGATTACAGTGTGCGGATGACTACCGCTACATTATACACACAAACACACACACACATACACAAAACCGAGGATGATGAAAACATGAGAGCGCATTTGTACGAAAACTGTGCAGGTACGACAGAACAATGACTTCGTACAGTCTCTGTTTCTTTTGTAATTGCGGTGTTCACTTCCGCAGTTATTTTTAGTTCACACCGACTGTTGTCCATAGGTTAACAAAACGCGTGCAAAATAACGTTCGCTACGTTTCGCACGAGCACCGTACATCTTTTGACTGAATGGCGCATTTATAACGTGACCGATCAAACTGTTGCTTTGCAACGAAGAAGCTCTCGTTTTTGAAAGTAACTTTATTACCATCGCACCTAACGCAAGCCAGTGAAAAGAATGTAAATGCATCAAGGTTTGTATGGTTATGCACCACTACAAAGAGCTTCTGCCGTGTGAATAACCTACTATGGCGCAATTTAATAAATTATAGAAAGATAGAGATGAGGGACAATTTAGCCAGATACATGAGTGGTGGAGAGGGAAGACTAACATCTTGTTGGGTAATGAGCTCGTTAAACACCGGTATTCTTTGTATATTCAGGGTCACCTAAGCAATCTAAGCAACGTGGCGTCGTATTGAGCAACAATAATGAAATGTATTTGTGTCGAGTCATGTACTGTGTCACGCGATTGCGGTGCCGTGCGCCGCAATTGTTTCTCAACAGTAGATTTTACTGCTGGCGAAAAGAAAGAAGGAAAATGACTATCAATGTGGCATCGAATGAAGCAAGGTTGATGGAGTGCTGTCATTTCGTAGATAAGCTATGCTCTCTCTTAGTTGTAGTGCAGTTCATGCGGAACTGTTTGGTTAGTCTGTGCTCAACACGTTTAATCTGGGTAGGTGGTGTATGACTTACGCAGGGTATATTTTTAAATGTCTACCAGTTTTTGCGTTTAGTGAACGTACATAGACTTCTGTGGATGCATACATAAGGGAAAAAGCGCTGCATGTAAAGTGAGTTATTAACACATTATGAATAGAAAGACGCTGCAAAACTATCAACTAGTGTTAAGTAATTATATTCGAGTACAATATGCGTCTCTGGATGAGGAACGTAGAACTTTTGTGTTGACCTATGTTCATAATCGTCTGATCGCTGTTGACATCCTATAGCCTACTAGTGGACTCTACGAAAATGGTATGTTCACATGGTTAATTTATTTCCCTCTATTTCCATAGCGAAGTACTATCATTGCAACAAAGGAGGAAAAAAGCTATTAATATTAGCCATTTAATAACATTATAAATGGACAAGAAAGAAAGTCTCTTGGATTGACTGCTTAGTTTACGCAAAAAGTTCTTCACATGGAAAAGGCCCATCGTCATTGAAAGAAAATGACCTTTACACAAGCCTATCTTTATGATGAAATTAGTAGAAGCGCCCAGAGAACACGAAGGCGATAGACCACGACGGTACACCGATCTTCATCAAAGTCTAATTAATAGCATCGCCGTTTTGAATCCGTCGCCTGAAACGAGAACTCCATGTTTTTAATTATAATAACTGGTCTCAGATTTTGAACATAAATTATAAATTTGATCCGGCGTGGAATATTATCACTCGTGAGGTTTGTTCTTCATCGGGAACTACTTTTCGCAAACTAATCGCTAACTTCTCTTGCAATAAATTAACATCAATGAAAAGCTTTCGTCTTTACACGTCTTTTCATACGTATGATCCGTACTTAGACAGGCACACGACAAAAGACATTGAGCGCTTAAGCTAAAATACTTGTTTCGCTGATAAGGAACCCCAACAATGATATTATTAAGCGGATGTGCATAGATAAATGTATATTAAAGAACCATACATGTGAAGCCATCTGTTAAGTCTTTGAAATGCGACGGTAGTTTTTCGGAAGAATTTTACGGCACTTACACAAGACGACAGAACTTCAAGTTCGTGTAGCATTAAACGTGGTCAACCTTATGTGGTACATGTTTCTTTGCTTATAAAATGTGTGTGTATGTGAATACAATGGCAGAAATTTATGAAAGCTTGTTACTTCGGGAGCTGTGGTTCATAGTAGCACGTTCTTCACACTTTCGCGAACCACAATGGTACAGATTTTACTCACAATCATAAAAAAACTGGACGATTGCCGGGTTCTTATGCAGAGGGAGGAGGTGCCACACGGTGAGAGAGAGAGAATTACGTACCTATCACCAGGAGCTTGCTGCCTTTGCAGCAAGTCATGCAACAACTCATCACTTTGTTGAAAAACGCCTTCTAGTTGGGTTTGTTGAAAAATGTCTGCGCAGTACGGCCCCAAGACTCTTAAAGGTCGCCATAAAGTAATTAAAACCACACAATACGATCCTACACGTCAATCATTGAAGAACCCTTTGACACTATATCCAGAAGATATGTCACCGCTGCACAATGATGTGGCGATAAAAGTAAAATCACTGTTGTTAAAACGCACAGTACGTTGTCTAACAGAGGCGATACAATTTAGGTTTGTCTAGGAGGATCGTATAGCACGTACGTTTTTGATGCAAAGTGACACTGGGCAGCAATTTTCGATTACTGGCCTCAGAGTGGAAACAGGACACAACCAACACCTACGCGACACGATAATAACGCTGTTTAATACAGGACAAGACAATGCACATCTGAGGGCACCTGTACCTGCGGAGTGCCAGGCGCAACATTGGAGAAGAGCACACTACTGCCGGGCGGGAGTCTCACACACTCTCGGGCAACACCGGGTAGGGCGTCGGCGGGAGCGAGCGCCTGCAGACGAGCCCCGACGCCACTCACCTTCGCAAGTGAACTGGCCGTAGTGCTTGCCGCTGGACTTGTCACCGCAGACGACGCACTCGATGTTCTGGCCCTTGTCCGAGGAGTTGGACCCGGTACCGCTCTGCGAGGAGCCGACGACGATCTGGGATCCGCCGCCGCCGCCCCCGGAGCTGGCCGACGCGGAGCCGGGCGTCGAGCTGAGCACCAACTCGTCGGGGGCGGGCGGGGGCGGCGCGGGCGCCGGGGCGGCGGCCGGGTGGTGCAGCACGACGCCGGACGCGGGGTCGCGCCACGCCGAGCCCGCGCCCAGCGGCGGCGCCACCAGCGCCATGGTGCGCGGGAAGCCTAGCTCCAACGTGGTGACCGCGTGCCGGGCGCCGCGACGAGACGAGACGGGTTACAGCGCTCGGGCTGGGGCGCGCTGGCGGCGTGTGGAGCGTGGCGACGCAGCTGGGTCCGCACTGCACCGCGGTCGCGCGCAGACTGGCGGGGCGCAGGCGGGCGGGCCGGCGCGGCCGCGGCCGCGACCTGACCCCTCCCCCTCCCGGCGGCCGCGCCCCCCACCACGCGACCCGGCTGGCCCGGGGCCCCGCCCCCTGGCACCGCGGGCGCGCCACGCCAGAGGTCGCCGCCGCGCCAATGGCAGGTGGCGGCCCGCGGTGGGCCGGGCCAGCCGCCCGCGGCGCGCGGCACGCGCCTCGCGCCTCACGACCTGCCATCGCTCCGGCGCGCCACTGGCGCCGCGGCGCCCGCCGACGCACGTCGACGCCGCGGCGCTGCCGTCGCCGGCGCAAGCGCCGCGCCCGCCGCCATTGCCGCTCTCTCCTCCGAGTGGGGAAAAATTGCGTTGCCACGTCAAATGTCGCTTCCGTACGTCGATCGTAATGACAGAGTGAGTGACAGTTGAGAACATGAAGGGGGGTGCCGCGTTCGCCGTTACGCGCAAATGCAATACGGGTAGAATGGCAGCCGCTGTGCTGTTCCGTAAAACGTTTCCCGTTAACATCCAGTATCGAGTTCGCGTTGCAGCATCTTAATACTCTCACCATTTTACTAACAAGGAAACCTCCCCATCGCACCCCCCCCCCCCCCCGCCCCCTCAGATTTAGTTATAAGTTGGCACAGTGGACAGGCCTTGAAAAACTGAACACAGATCAATCGAGGAAACAAGAAGAAGTTGTGTGGAACTATGAAAAAAATAAGCAAAATATACAAACTGAGTAGTCCATGTGCAAGATAAGCAACATCAAGGATAATCTCAGTTAAGGAGCGCCGTGGTCCTGCGATTAGCGTGAGCTGCTACGGAACGAGAGGTCCTTGGTTCAATACTTCCCTCGAGTGAAAAGTTTAAATATTTATTTTCAGACAATTATTATCTGTCCGTCCGTCCGTTCGATGCGAGGTAACTGCGCCGTAGCATGGGGACGCTACACCTAAATAAACATCGAAACACACGACGTCAGTCGACTACAGCGCACGGAAGAGAGAGTATTCCTGCTAACGAGGCTGCCTGGCTGGCAGTTGACTGTTCTCTACTTTGGGCGAGAGTGCATTAAATACGTGAGATGTATTCCGTGGGCAATATGAATCCAGCAAATATAGCTCGCGACTTCAATAACAATCGCGCGGTTTTGCGGTGCGGCCGCAAAACCCAGACAGTGAACAGAGACGTCAATGAACGAACGGACAGATCATAACTTTGCGAAAATAAAGAGATTAAAGTTTTCACTCAAAGGAAGACTTGAACCAAGGACCTCTCGATGCGTAGCTGCTCACGCTAACCACGAGACCACGGCGCTCCTTTACTGAGATTATCTTTGATATTGCTTATCTTGCACATGTACTACTCAGTTTGTATATTTTGCTTATTTTTTTCATAGTTCCGCACAACTTCTTCCTGTTTTCTCGATTGATCTGTGTTCAGTTTTTCAAGGCCTATCCAGTGTGCCAACTTATAACTAAATCTGAGGGGGGGTGCGATGGGGAGATTCCCTTGTAAGCAATATCACAGTGAAACAAAGCATAAAATAAAAAATCACAATATTTACGGTATGTTGCAGACCGATATTGTCGAGCACAATCGACTGCCAACCGTCATTTAGGTAACAGAGCGGCATGAGTAAAGTCGTAATGGCATTGTTGCCTAGGAGGTCTCAAAGCGCGGGTTCAGTCTTCTAACTGGAAAGGTGTTTCTGTCCTTCGCACATATTGGCGCCTTTCCTTCACGAAGGCTCATCTGTTTTTCCATTTTCCATTTAGACAAGTTGGGCCCGCCATCTGGTAAATTCTGTGCGGGCCGTAGTTCTTCAGTGAGTCCACTTATCCGCCACTCACGGCGCCCACCTCGTAGCGTAATTTGAATAGGCAGCTGAGGCTGTGGACAGCATCGCCCGTGCTCCACCACAAGAAGATGGCTCTGGCTGGAAGTCTTTTCTCCTTCTTGTATGAGAAACAGTTGTGGCTACTTCTTGGAATTATAATTCGCCAAATTTGTTGTGTGTTTAACCGTGTGTTTCTAGGTAAATGTAATTGTGTGTGTGTGTGTGTGTGTGTGTCATGCTCTCCAGTAAAATCAAGCAGGCCGCCGAGCTTAAAGCCGATCACCATTAACAGTGTCACAGGCTCTCGCTTAAAATTGTTCAAATGGCTCTGAGCACTATGGGACTTAACATCTGAGGTCATCAGTCCCCTAGAGCTTTGAACTACTTAAACCTAACTAATCTAAGGACATTACACACATCCATGCCCCAGGAAGGATTCGAACCTGCGACCGTAGCGGTCGTGCGGTTCCGGACTGAAGCGCCTACAACCGCTCGGCCACAACGACCTGCGGCTCTCACTTCATGAGACATTGAAAAGAGGTTTCGAATATATACCCCCGGATATTGGTGCAAAATCCGGTATCCCGAAAATTTACGCTACTACTCCTTTTCCCCTGCTTTATATACCCCTGCTATCAGTTCACATTCGGGAAATAATCAATTTTTTTTCTGTTTCTTTCTTTTGCTTCCTGACGAATGCTCTTATTTTCCCCACACTCATCCCGTAGTTAGTGCTGGCTACTCTCACAACAGTCCAATACATTTCATCGACTCAGTGTGCGTTAGTATTGCTTCCATCTCACCTCTCCTCCCCTTGCGAAACTAAAACTTCGTGGCAGATCAAAACTGTGTGCCGGACCGAGACTCGAACTCGGGACCTTTGCCTTTCGCCAGCAAGTGCTCTACCATCCGAGCTACCCAAGCACGACTCACGCCCCGTCCTCACAGCTTTACTTCCGCCAGTACCTCGTCTCATGCCGGATATGAAACTAGTTTGGGTAAGGTGTTCCATTCGTTGTTGTCTAAACAATTCATTTTGTTTCTCTTCTTTAGAATATGAACGACATTTTTTTTTACTTCAGTTACTTATAAGGCAATGATACATTTTTATATATGCAGAAAAAAAGTTGAAATGCAAGCATTACTAACGAACTCTGAATTTGACACTGATCAGTGGTGTTCAGACCTGCATTCTCCAATGGCACTGTCAAGAGGCGCTAGTCTAGTACTGCAGCGTCGCGGGGGAATGTATGGAGTGTCACAGCTGACAAAATGGGAGCATTGATTTATCCTTGCGGCGTGCTTGAATAACAAAACTGTTTAGCATAGTGACCTCCAGCGGCAGAGACAAGAGTTCGAGTCCCGGTCCTAAAATCTGCTATAACGTGTCACAAATTTCATCTCAATTTACACCCCGCTCAAGTACGAAAAGATTATATCTCAGCTGGGCTATGCCTTCCAGAAGCGTATCTACGTGTACACTACATAGGCCATACTTCACGAATCACTGTGAGCAGGTTGGCAGACGGTAGACGTACTTTCATTGAAGAACTCGAGCAAAACGACTTTGTGCCTGCACAGAAAAGCATTCTCGTTCTCACTGCTGGTCGAATGGGCAGCCGTCTTAATTTACGCTGTCTTGCAGAGCAGTGTCCTTCCTCTGCTAGAAGCAGGCATCTCAGTTGCTATTCGCAGATTTTCTGATTTGGCGTTCTAGTCGGAGACTACTGACATGTCGAATTACTGGTCGCACTGGCATAACCTGTTGGTATGAACCTTTGTAGACTCGCTGGCTGCTTGTGAGTGACCTCACCTCTCCCGCTGCGCAGTGGCCGCATGCAGTGGAGCCCCCACCTCCACCGTTGACGTCCTCCCCCCCCCCCCACCCTCCACTCCACGTAACCATGCCGCATATGTGGATATGGGCCAAGTTGTTTTCGCACTATCATATATATTAGAGTTCATCCCTGTTCACAGCGATAAGAGTGCCTGTGTGTCTCGCTGAGAGCTGTTATTCGCCTACTTTTACCTGTTGCAATTCCTCGACATCACTGCATAAGGTGCAGTAGCATATTCGTACTTTTTGTAGGGAAAAATTTTAATATGTGGATTTCTGCGAGATGTGCTACGTCTTACTCTCCCACCAATCACACAAGTTTGAGGCAGTTTCCACAAAAGGCTTCTGGATTGTAGAACACATCATATTGTAAAATGATAAACCAATATGTGCCTGTGTTCCTTATATCTGTGATGTTCGGCTCTGTGATCACAGGTCACCGTCATATGCATAGCTATCCTTACTGAGTGCAGACAAAAAAAAAAAAATGGTTCAAATGGCTCTGAGCACTATGGGACAACTCCTGTGGTCATCAGTCCCCTAGAACTTAGAACTACTTAAACCTAACTAACCTAAGGACATCACACACATCCATGCCCGAGGCAGGATTCGAACCTGCGACCGTAGCAGTCGCGCGGTTCCGGACTGAGCGCCTAGAACCGCTCGGCCGCTGCGGCCGGCAGTGCAGACAAGTGCAGTGATTTTTACTTTCCGTCTTCTCTATTGTCTTATCAACGAACTGTCCCTCATATCTCTCCTTGACCTTAACTCTCTAATCTGAAATACACGGCAGAAATGCCAGTTCCTATCAGAGCAAAATCCTTTTTGTCCCACACCTTCAACCACTTTCTCGAAGTCATTCCCATTAGCAGTCAGCCTACTGTGGAATAACCTCCCGCGTTATATAACTGAATGACATCTCCAGTTTTAGAAGTCAGTTAATGACATATCTAGTAAAATAAGAAGAATGACTACCGCTGGCCGTGTATGCACTCGTTACCCTTGCACATCCTTCTTTCCAACCAGATCTTCCTCTTTTCCCAGTATTCTTACCTGGTGCAGTCTCCTTAAATTTTTCCCCCAGAACTCGCTGCATCAAACAACATCTATCACGTACACCTATAAATTCTTTTTATATTTGCAACTATCATTATTGGTATTATTGTCATTACTATTAGCGTCAGCAGCTACAGTAATACAAATATGGCCAGTATTAACTTTATTAGTTTACAGTCAGGATTACTTACTCACATTGCCTCTTCACACCTGAAATCAATTCGATACTATTTGTCATATAAAAATTGTTATTCCCTAGGAAACTAAGGTGTAAAAAATGTGCTGTTTGTGTGAAACCTTGCTCCAATGTAAGAGAGGGCCTCCTGGCCCTAATCAGATCAGGTTAAATGTATAAATAAATATGTTACAAACGCTGATGAAACCGATGATGGCAGCTTGCAACAGTGGTGGTAGTGTTGGTTCAACATTTCACAACATGACGCACATTGCGAGCCAAAAGAATGTTTTGGACGTTGACTGTAGCCAGGAAAGACTATGAACATACAGAAGACTGACAATTCCCATCCCTCGCTTGTACATCCTCATTTCTTGCCATTCCCATCTGGAATGGGTACCGTACAAATAAGAAGTATTACATATGGGTCATAATATGATACTGTATGTTTCTGAGATCATACTTTGTGCATCATGAAGAATATTCCTGTATAAATACAAAACGCTATTTAAAGACATTGAGAGTAAAGCCCTTCGACTAGCCATTTATTATTATTATTATTATGTGTGAGTGAAACGCTCATCGTCTGGTTACAGGGTCCTGCAACATTATATTTAATTGTCTCCATCTCACAATTCATTTCACCATGTAGGTGGAGAAAAGAAAGCTAAGCTTTCGATTTTTTGCGTACTAGTACATAGAGAAGATGGATGTTTGTTTCATGGAATATACCTGAAGTCGACATAAAAGGAACTGTATCTTAGGCAACATCTTGTCATCATCCATCTTTCATCTGCCTAGTGTGAACACTTGTAAACAGAGCTGGCAACATTTCGGATTTGGACCAGTTACGAGAAAGAGTTCAGTGATCTTCGACAGTATGAGTACTTTGAACAACAGATTCAGTGTGCATTTCGATTTGCCACTGTTAAACTGACTATCCACGTGAACATTTTTTGCTGTTTCTTTACGTTTCTAGTGTTTGGTTCTCGACTAGCAGGAAACGTGTGTAATCAAAGAGCTTGCTCGTGTCCGGAAATAGTTCTGACTTAATTGATAGCACTGGCCGCTCTAAAATCATGTCGAATTTAGAGAAAGATAGAGCAAAAGAAGCGAGGTGGCAGAACCCTGCGTCTTTGGACTCAGATTCCCTCCCACTGACCTCTCTTAGCCGCATTTCTACAGAATCCACAGTTATCAAAGAGAGGCAGCTGCCATACGAACTCGTGTTTTCTGACGAAAATTAACTCCCTGTTGAGGTCGTCTAGTTGATTTTATGGTCGGAAAGTGCCGAGCAAGTGCTTTGTTGAAATAATGTGAAATCTGAATGAAATGATCTACCGTAACATCAGTGTTAGAATCACACAAAATATTATTTAAATAGTAAATTTCACGTATCCGGCTAACGGAAGGTCTCAAGCTAGCATGGAACGATACTGATCTAAATGCAACTGGTTGACTTTGCTTGCAAATGACGAAGAAGGTAAGTTTTTGTTATCCGCTCAATAAATTTTAATTTAGACTGAGATAAGGCCACTCTAGCGAATAACCTTACAGCGGCAAATTCCAAAGTAGAGACTGTTTGAAACTTGCTGACTGATGGAAGCTGTGCGCCCAGAATCTGAGCCGATTCTCCAGTGCGCGGTAGTCTACTGAATGAGCTAAGTGACGCCAGTCAGACTACTTTTCGTGGCAGGCAAAGCTGCGGCTTGGATTCCCTGGCGGGAGACAGGCCTATGGATTTAATATGCCACAAGCATACGCCATAAGTGTATGTCATAAGCAATGAAAATACACATTAACAGTCAATGCTCCGCTTCGTAGCAATTCCAGGAATTATTTTGAAGTTATGTTTATCTCAGCCTCGTCTAATGGTTAACATTTTACACCATCTTACATCTGTTCGAATACTACTGAGGAGACAACCTCTATGCATGGATGCACATGACCAACATACATAAAAAAGTGAATGCATACCATACGATGGCCTTAACTATGAACAGTGTGATCCGTAGTAAAATAAGAAATTAAGTTAAGAGCTACGACCTGCTTTTTTTCATCTTCTTTTTTAGTAAGCAAATTCTTGGAGATCGAAATAAGCATCATTCACAAAAAAATACAAACACAGATTAGAGATCTTATGTTGTAAATAAAGGGAGGGACAGAAAACCAGGGAAGACGTATAAGGGTATGGAATTTGGAGGAAGAAAGCACGCTACAGTATATACAAGTAGTAAAGGAAAGTATCCCAAAGAATGAGCCAAAGACGGTAGAAGAGGAATGGGGGTAGATTCAAGGGAAATTTCGTAAGTGCGGAGGAAGCAATATGTGGGAGGACAAGCAACAAAAAGACATGGAGAGAAACACCTTGGTGGAATAATAAAACAAAGGATATAGTACAGAAGAAGAATAGAGCCTTTAGGGTATGGTTCCAGAAGAGAACAGTAGAGACAAGAGAAGAGTAACAGACAAGAAAGAAAGAAGCAAAAAGAGTGGTGGCGGAGGAAAGAAGTAAGTGGATGGAACAGTGAACCAGAATGATGGAAGGGGATAGTGAAGGTTCAAAAAAGGTGTTATATGGGATGATTAAAAGTAAGATGAAGAACGATACGACAGATTATGCTCGAATGGAGAATAAAAGTGGACAAGATGTAGAGAATAAGGAGGAACTCAAGAATATGAGGAAGGAGTATTTTGAAGAACTCCTGAACCCGAATGGAGACCTGGATGAGGAGGAACAATCCGAGGAGGAAAAAGAGGAGGAACAGTAAATAGAAAAAGATCCTACATGGGGAGAAGTGAAAGAGGTATTGAGCAAGATCAAGGAAGGGAAGTCACCAAGTCTGGATGAGCTGAGTGTAGAGATGGTGAGAGCAGCAGAGAGGTGGGGGTACAATTGCCATACCGAGTAATGAAAATTGTGTGGAGACAGAAGATGATCCCAGAAGACTGGAAGAAGGGAATAATTGTCCCGATCTTTAAGAAGGGAAAGAGAAAAGAGTGGAAGAACTATCGGGGGATAACATTGAAGAGTCATTGTGCAAAGATTTTTGAGAAAATTTTGGAGGCACGAATTAGGAAAAATTAGAAGAATGAGAGAAGAGCGTAAGACAACTACAGGAACAGCACTATGAATATGGAATAGATCTACTAATGACCTTCCTGGATATTGAAAAAGCGTATGATAGCGCACGTAAAAGCAAAGTGTGGAAAGCCCTGGAGAACAGAGGAGTAGCAAAACAGATTATTTGAAGGATAAGGGAAATGTACCGTGGAAGTGTGAGCTGTGTGAAAGTGGGAGGAGGGAGGTCAGCTTAGATTGAACAGAAGAATGGCTTGTGGCAGGGAAGTGCACTTTCGCCATTACTCTTCAGTGTAATGATGGATGGTATAATGAGTACCGTTGCACAAATAATTGGTGAAGGAAAGATGAAAGCTATGGTGTTTGCAAATGATCTGAGGATTTGGGGGAATAAGAAGGAGGAAGTACAAGAGCAGTTGGACGTATGGGAACGAACAGTACTAGGTGAAATTTAGTATAAGTAAGAGTGAGATGATTATCACAACAAGAAAGGAACAACTGGAATAACAAGTGGTGGGGAACGATTGAGGGGAGTGGAGAGTTTCAAGTACCTAGGAAGCCCGATACAGGAAGATGGAAAAAGCGACAGAGAAATAAACCAGCGGGGGAGAAAAACAGAAGCATTTCGGAAGAGTGTCAGAAGCCTGATACGGTGCAAGGATGTACCCCAAATCAGTAAAAAGGTTATACACCGGTCATACTATGTCCCGATCCTGACATATGCATCAGAAACCTGGGTTATGAAAGGGAGAGAGAAAAGCAAAGTACAAGCTAGTGAGATGAAATTCTTGAGAAACGGTATCGGAGTGACAAAGATAGACAGGTTAAGAAATAAGAGGCTCAGAGAGTTAATGGTGGAACCATTACAGGAAGAGACAGAGACATCAAGGCTGAGATGGTATGGACACGTTAAGACAAAGGAGGAGAAGAGGATACCCAGGAGGATACACGAAATGAAACTGGAAGGAAAGAGACCAAGAGGAAGACCGAGAGACAGATGGCTGAAAGGAGTAGAGGAATGCGTCCAGAAGACTGGACCAAGGTGAAGACGGAGAGATGGTGGCAAGACAGAAGAGGATGGAGAGGCTTATGTTCCAAACAGACCCGGTCAGAGGGTGGAGACTGTCCAAGATAATGATGATGATGTAAACGATTATGCAAAGACGTAGAAGAGAGGCAGGGTTTGATGCTACCAGAACTCTTCATGAACATTTCACGTTCGATAAAGTATGAGCTTTCCAGAGTCCTTACAATTTATTTAGCATTTACCTACGTATAATCCACTTTAAAGAAAGAAACATTCTCATAATTACGTAAGAAAATAATTTTCATTTTTGAAATTTCGTTGCAATTTGGAACTTCAAAAAGTCTTACGGGAAAAATTACTATAAAATAATCATATAAATAGATATGGGGGAAACAGACAAAATAAACCAGAAACACATCTCACTCTGCAGCCGAGTGTACGCTGATATGAAACTTCCTGGCAGATTAAAACTGTGTGCCGGACCGAGCCTCGAACTCGGGACTTTTGCCTTTCACGAGCAAGTGCTCTACCACTTTTTTTAAAAATCTCATTTTGTTTGTTATAGTTCGTTGTGATTGTTCGTGGCGGACGTCCCCTGACGCCCGTTGAAGTTCATTCTTGATCCAGTCACTCAGTTTTTTTTATTACAGAGGGCAGCTGACCCTCTCACCGAACACGCTGAGCTACCGTGCCGGCGTCACTGAGCTACCCAAGCACGACTCACGCCCCGTCCTCACAGCTTTACTTCTGCCAGTACCTCGTCTCCTACCTTCCAAATTTTACGGAAGCTCTCCTGCGAAGCTTGCAGAACTTTCTTTCAGGAAGGCCCACTCGTGTACTCTTGATAACTGCACTACACAAGGATTTACGCCTCGCCTGGGCCCGTCGACATCGATATTGGATTGTTGATAACTGGAAACATGCTGCCTGGTCGGATCTCGTTTCAAATTGTATCGAGAGGATGGACGTGTAGGGGTATGGCGACATCCTCATGAATCCATGGACCCTGCATGTCAGCAGGGGACTGTTCAAGTTGGTGGAGGCTCTGTAATTGTGTGGGGTGTGTACAGTTGGAGTGATATGGGACCTCTGATAAGTGTAGATACGACTCTGACAGGTGACATGTGCGTAAGCATCCTGTCTGAACACCTGTATCCATTCATTTTCACTGGCCACCAAACTCCCCAGACATGAACATTGCTGAGCATATCTGGGATGCCTTGCAACGTGCTGTTCAGAAGAGATTTCCACCGCGTCGTGCTCTTACGGATTTAAGGACAGCCTTGCAGGATTCATAATGTCAGTTCCCTCCAGCACTACTTCAGACATTATTCGACTCCATGCCACGTCGTGTTGCCACACTTCTGGGTGCTCGCGGGGGCCCTGAACGATATTAGGCAGGTGTACCAGTGTCTTCGACTTTTCACTGTATTAGTACGTAGCAGTCAATACAAAAGTGGCTACAGACTGAGGACCTGAGAGTACAAGTGGTACAAGTAATATTTCAAAAGAAAATGATATTAGCGCTCATTTGGTAAGCTACATTGGTGATCTATTCTGAGTATAAGTATAAGCGATTACGTGCTTAGTGATACATTTTGTGATGACGAAGTTTAAGCTCCAAGACACAGACTGGACTGCATTAATAATACAACTAGTTCAAGTGAAATGGTAGGCAAAAGCAGAACTGCTGCTACTTTTAATGGACTCTCAAGTGTGTATTTTTGTGAAAGTACAGCAGTAGTTTAATGTGAATACTCTTAATTGGACTTATAATAATAATTAATGTATTTTTCAGTGCGCATATTTTGAAATACTGGTTGTACATCTTGAGCCAAACTTAACATGTTGACACAATAGATCTTTGGTTCCTTGAATCTGGCCATAAACATATGGAATATTCTAAAGATTTTTGTATCTCTGAATAGGCAAAGAAACGCTTCAAGCCCGCATCTCGTGGTCGTGCGGTAGCGTTCTCGCTTCCCACGCCCGGGTTCCCGGGTTCGATTCCCGGCGGGGTCAGGGATTTTCTCTGCCTCGTGATGGCTGGGTGTTGTGTGCTGTCCTTAGGTTAGTTAGGTTTAAGTAGGGGACTGATGACCATAGATGTTAAGTCCCATAGTGCTCAGAGCCATTTGAACCATTTGAAACGCTTCAAATATGTATTTGTTCGCTAAGACAGGAGCAGTGATGCCGGTCAGTAGAAAGTTTTTATAGCTAAAATCAAAGCAGAAAACTTCCTTTCAGTTAAAGCAGTGGATGATGTAGCAAAGTTGGCAATGACACAGAATAAAACAAAATACTATGGAGGAACATCAAGTGGATCTGAATCACAAATAAAATATTTTAATAATGCAGTTCAATTATTCACTAAACAGTGGTTTTGAGTTAGGAGAAGCGGATTTTAGGAGGCCCAATACTGGTCACCCATCAACAGCTCTTCTGCATCCTATGTCATTAAGATGCGTTTGAAAAAACGGTTTAGATGTGGGAAAATCTTTGTGAGATAAAGAATTACATCTCTCCATTTTATCATGATCTCTGTAACAATATATCACTTTCCCAGACAGCAGTTACCATGGGTGTGAGAACACAGAGTACAGAAAGAAACGGACGTGTTGAAAGAAGGGGATGGGTATGACTGAAAAATGCACAACAGGATCACAAGTATTAGCCAACAAAGGAGATTGTTCAAAAGATGCTACAGAAGGAAATCTTAAAGATTCTACAGACAATGACTATGAGCGGATTATAGAAAGTGACTATGAATAATCTCTCGTATGTTCATGCTCAGGTACTATGGGACCAAACTGCTGAGGTCATTAGTCTCTAGTCTTACATACTACTTAATCTAACTTAAACTGACTTACCCTAAGGACGACACACACAAGGGAAGACTCGACCTCCGACGGGTGGAGCCGCGCGAACCGTGACAAGGCGCCCTAGACCTCGCGGCCTCTCGTATGTGTAGGAATCACACCGATATATTTTTGTTCAGCTATTTTAATTTTATTTCTACTAATGAATCTTTTTTTCGTCAGATTTTATGGCTAGAGGCCAGTGTATTGCTTTCTTAACCAAAAACAAGAATTTGGAGAAGTACGAGGAAGTGAAATGTTCGATTCGGGTTTTGAAGCTGGGTTAGTCCAAAGAAGTTATGACTAATTTATGGAAGAAAATTAATGAAGTCCTTTGTGTTACGCTAGAGGTCAACGAATACTGCAGCTCAGTTAATGACGTTAATGTTCTAGTTCATATTATACGCAATGGTGTTATAGAACTACAAATCGATGGCATTTCATAGGGAAAGAAGGTTGAAGAAGTCTAATGAAGTTCAACATTTATATTCTAACATTTTTGTAGACATAAGTCCTACACATGCATCACAAATGGGTGAAATTGGTAACAAAAGTGGTGATATTAATGTAGCATATGTTGTGCCAAATAAATCATATGAATGACATTAAAGCATGAGCAGTGAGACCTACGAGCCAAAGAATGACCGACGTTCAAAATGTCATCAGTCCCTAAGCTTACACACTACTTAACCTAAATTATCCTAAGGACAAACACAAACACCCATGCCCGAGGGAGGACTCGAACCTCCGCTGGGACCAGCCTCACAGTCCATGACTGCAGCGCCTTAGACCGCTCAATGACCCAAGTGATGGACAATCAGAAGAAAATTGTATTTTGGGCATAGACAAGAAGAAATACCCCATAAAAAACAGAAAATGCAAACCTGACAAAAACCAGTCATACCATACACCAATTTGACTCACTTATACAGTAGTGTACAAAAGGAGATCAAACCTCAAGGTGGCAGACCTTTCACGAATTAGATTGGGCTTGGCACAGTGAGTTGTCCGAAATGTCAGAGATCTAAACTGTTGGTACAGCTAAGTCCTCAGCACAGGCTCCCTAGTCAAGACCAGTGCTAGTGCAAAGTCGGACAGGTCAAGTGTCCCAAGTGCAGCCCACTCATAACAAAAGTCGAGACCAGAATCCTCTCCAGACCAGACTCTGAATCAGAAGACCAAGTTTTTCCTTCTCTCACTTTCCATCAAATCTCAGTAAGCTGCACATAAGCACTGCCGCAATAGCCCCCCCCCCCCCCACCCCCACGTGGGTTTTGTGCCAATCACAAGACTCCACGAGCTCCATGTCTCCACTCTTAATTAGTCTGTTCTACTCCTTGGCCAATCCTAATCGAAGTTACCAATAGTCTTCTCGTTTCACGAGAAGCAGCCAACCCCTGACTCGCGAATTCCCATGCATAGAAGAGGACACGTTGTATTCCAGACTATATTTTTCCATTTCCACTTTAGGTAACGTGTTTTCAGTTTCTGTATAGCTCTAAAGTTAATACATTTATCATGGAGATCATTATCTGGACAGCCCCAATGTTACCACACGTCCAACCAGGGGCCATAGCCAAACCAATAGATATGCTTTTGTGTCCCAACATAGATCAATTTTAGAAGGAACACAAATTGTTTTGAAGGCCTGAGACTTCTCAAAAAACAGTGCTGGCAGAGGGACAACACCACCTGATGACTCACTTGATAGTGGCGGTTCTAGGCGCTGCAGTCTGGAGCCGAGCGACCGCTACGGTCGCAGGTTCGAATCCTGCCTCGGGCATGGATGTGTGTGATGTCCTTAGGTTAGTTAGGTTTAATTAGTTCTAAGTTCTAGGCGACTGATGACCTCAGAAGTTAAGTCGCATAGTGCTCAGAGCCATTTGAACCATTTTTTTGATAGTGTCCAGTGCACGGTGATCATGAAAACTCGTCAGTTTTTTATGGCCGCCATCCCTCTTCACAAAGGTCGTTTACAACACTGTCGTAACACGTTGGCCTGCCCCTGCTGTGGCTAGAGGCACCTAACAGGCAGATTCAGGTATGCACTTTTTTCACCTCTTTGCCCGAATGCATTGTCTGCACACTAGTGTGAGAAATTCTTGGGCCCAGCGTTCTGCCCCTGTACGTGCTTTGAGATGTCCCTTTTCTTAATAGCTGCATGCGGCATTCAAGCCCCAAATGTCCACTGCATGATTTACTGTTAAGTGACGAAATGCCTGTTTGCTCTCAACTCCAGAAAATACTATTTGGAGGAAAGCCACCATAATGATCGCGCATGCATTAACAATGTACATACTCCTATCAGTGCCCGGTTATGGTGATAATTTCCCGTCATCTCACAAAAACGATGTCTTGGATGTAAAAGTAACATTAAATTGTATCCTTGAATATGGAGAATAGTGAGAGAGTGACTATTCCTCTCTCAGCGTAAACAAACGACTCTTTTGGTTGTGGCCATTCAGTAAAAAAATGGCCTCTGAATGCTTTGATCCTGATGTAAACAAACAGCCCACTTGGCCTAGCATCCTTATGTAAACATCATCTTGCCTCCCTTCCCAACTTCCACCCTCCAACATCCTTTAGGGCAGTTGGGTGTAGTATAAATGTTGAGTAGGGCTGAATTATCTTAATTTCTGTGATTTATGACCCAAAAATGTGTCAAGCCTACCCAGACACTTTGACATTACTGAGGGTGCAAGAAATTAAAATGGAGGCTATCCTACTAGCTGAGTGACTCTAATTTATGACATCACAGCCGCCCAGGCACTTCAATATTGGCACTGTAACATATGATGATCTTCCATTGTTGTTGACAGTTTTGGGGAAATTTGTTAAAATTTTGAGTCAATTAGTTACAATTTTTGCCGATTTTCTCCTAGTATTCCAAGGGCCCACTTTCACCTAGATGCCAACTCAAAAGCCATCACTGTTGGGATGCAATCCAACTCCTGCCTGCACACCCACCAAGTGCTGTGTTGAGTGGTACTGTAGCCAGTGCACGAGAAGCACCTAATAAACAAAGCTCCCTGTTGTGAGGTGACAAAATGAGATATCTTTGGTCACCAGCTTTCAATCTATAATTTCACTGCAAGGAATTTGCTCCTGCATTATTAGTGATTAAAAACACTGGCCTAACAGTAAGTCATTGTCAGGCTGCTTACAAGATTATAGTAGACATGCAAATAATGGCAGTGGATAAAAAAAAATCCAAGTAGGAATATTTCTGCAGACAAGTATGTATGTCAAAACACACAAAAGACATTGCTAAACTACTCTGATATCCCACATGTAAACAATTTCCCACATCTATGCTGCTACCACCACCACCGCCATATGTTATGAATGACAAGTTTTGCACTTTATTTAAAATAAGCAAGAAAATACCTTCCATGATCTGCGGCCTCTGTGGTACCTACATACACTGTACTGCACCATTTTGCGCTAAAACCAGTGCTGCCACTGCCTCCACGATGATGTGTATAGTATAGCTACCACCTCTCCTCTGATGGGCGCAGGTGAGACGCAGCCCTGGCTGACAGTCATTCACATGCCTCGCCAGCAGTGCTCACTGGCTCATAGCATGTGCGTAAACAATTAACACTCATCTCACATAACTTGAATCCTCTCTAAAAGCATCAAGCACTGCTCAGAGGTGAAGGAATGTGGAAGAAGTGACTGATGTGGACACCATGTACAGGCAGCCTTAAAGAACACACTCGAATAATTTTGTAACTTGTCGATTACTCATTGCGGATATTTCCAGAAATGAGATGTTATGAAAATTCCATCATCCACACGCTGACGTGATGGAATCCATCATCCAGCATCCATCCATCACTCTTGTAGTTGGAGGTGATCCAAATAAAAATTGCTTATCACATCTTTCAGGCAACATCCACTCCCGATGGAATCTGTTGGTTTGTTTCTCTTTATGAACAAAATGATTTTAAAGTGGAATTTCAATAGAGCCATCGCAAATTAGTCTGGTGCGATTAATTTTACACACACACACACACACACACACACACACACACACGCACATACACACGCACCAACTCATCCATCCACTCACCACACACCCACCCACCCATCCACACATCCTCCCACCTTCATACACAGACACACACACACACACACACACACACACACACACACACACACACACACACACATACACACATACACAAAAGATGGGAGATGATGGATAAGATAGAAAATCACTTTATCATTAAACAGAATTTTTGCAACATATTTATTAATTTTAGTGACCAAGAAATAAAGGGCCTAGGAATTACACATGCAAAGAAAAATCATTACTGGTTTCTCATCTCTGGAGTAAAAGGATTCCATGGAAGAAACTGTAGGAAAACTGCTCAAATGTATATCAATTCAACTTCGCCTTGTACAGGACGGGTACAATGTTGGAAAATTGCGAAATTGTGTTGTAATGACTAGAGACAGAGCAATGCTGACGTCAGTGAGTAATATTCATTTCAAAATCAAGAAGTCGAATGTTGCACATGCTTTATATCTTGAAGAATATAATGGTGAGAATACAGAAAAACACACATTAATAGTTGTTAAGAAAAATGATTAAATAAGTCTTGCTGCTGCACATGTAATTATACATTGCTTAGTACAGGATGTACAGATAGGAATTACTTCTTACAACAACATCTGCCCCTGAGGTAGTAACACACAGTGCAGAGCTACTGTAGCAAGGAACTTTTTAAGGATTTATTATATGTATTGTTAATCTTTCTCACGTGCTGTTTGAGAGTGGAATTACTTTGATATCAGATTTCAGGTTGGGTAGCATACATCCCACATGGACAGTGAGTATGCACGTAGTGGTACTTATTTTAGAAACAGAACCGAACATTGAAACTTCCTGGCAGATTAAAACTGTGTGCCGGACCGAGACTCGAACTCGGGACCTTTGCCTTTCGCGGGCAAGCGCTCTACCAACTGAGCTACCCAAGCACGACTCACGCCCCGTCCTCACAGCTTTACTTCTGCCAGTACCTCGTCTCCTACCTTCCAAACTTAACAGAAGCTCTCCTGCGAATCTTGCGGAACTAGCACTCCTGAAAGAAAGGATATTGCGGAGACATGGCTTAGCCACAGCCAGGGGGATGTTTCCAGAATGAGATTTCACTCTGCAGCGGAGTGTGCGCTGATATCAAACTTCCTGGCAGATTAAAATTGTGTGTTTTAATCTGCCAGGAAGTTTCATATCAGCGCACACTCCGCTGCAGAGTGAAAATCTCATTCTGGATGTTGAACATTCACAGATGGAATTTCCATGCTCGTTTCTCGTCTATGCATTATAAATAACATTCATAATATTCTATAGTTTTTAAGCGTTTCGTGCAGCGTAATATTCTCTCAGTATCTCGTCACTAAGTAAGGGTACCATTCCATTAGAGAGACAGCTGTCTTGAAGACCCCACCCTGCGTTTACCGCCGGCCGGTGTGGCTACGGTCGCAGGTTCGAATCCTGCCTCGGGCATGGATGTGTGTGATGTCCTTAGGTTAGTTAGGTTTAAGTAGTTCTAAGTTCTAGGGGACTGATGACCTCAGATGTTAAGTCCCATAGTGCTCAGAGCCATTTGAAACATTTTTGAACCTGCGTTTACCAATATCATAACGAAGAGAAAATAAGCCGCCTCACTTGTTGCACCTACCGCAGGAGTTGTGCTCGCTGACACATTGCTCTGCATTGGACCTTCTAGTAATCTAAGCTGGTAAGTATCACAGGCTTATGACCAGTACCTGAAGATCATTCAAACAAGTGTTTTGTGACCCACTTCTTTCGTGGTTGGATTACATTGCCCTAAGTTTCTCCCTACGAACCTCGTCATTGCATTTTATGTTTCCTGTAAGTTGAATTATAGGGTCAATCTGTTTTAGGTCACTGTTGTTGATAATTCTTCCGGGTTATATGACCGTGGTCCATGGAATTCTTCTATTCCTAACGTTTCGTCCAATACTACGTTGGACATCGTCAGAGGTATGGCTGGTCCTGCTGAGTCCTGCCGACAGTCGGAATAGAAGAGTTCCATGGACCACGGCCATATAACCCGGAAGAATTATCAACAACAGTACCATCCGGTCGTGAAAGCCTTCATTGTATGTTTTAGGTCAGTCTGCACGGTTATTCTGAAGTATTCTATAGTAGTTACTGCCTTCAGTGGCGCACCGCCAATAGTGTAACCGACCAGTACTGGATTTCTTCCCTTGTGTATGGGTAGCAGGTTCGCAGCAGTCGTTATTTCTCTGCAGTTCACTAATATTTCTTCTTATAAATAACAGCGTTGTCCGCGAACAGTCTACATCCGCATCTGAACACATAATTTGCAAGCCACTGTACAGAGCATGGCGGAGGGTGTTAGTAACAGTATTATCAGTTTCTATCCTATTCTACTTTCACTTACTGACAGAGGAAAAAATGATTGTATGTCTCTGTACACACCCTAATATCTTTTATCTTATTCTTATGGTCAGTACATCAGATATATGATAATACCACAGTCTACACTGAAAGCAATTTCTTTAAATTACCCAACATCGTTTGGCGAGAAATACCTCGTCATTTTCAGAGCTTTTTGCTTCGTTTTTCGACTGGACCATCGCCTAGATCATTTATATTGATGTGGTTTTGTATATCATCCACAGCCAATCACGTAATGCGACTTTATCGGAAGTAGTGTTTTCTAAACCACTCGTTTTGACGATAAATTATATTTTGTTAATCTTGATCATTAATCATTAATATTTTGTTAGGGCCTCTCTCAGCAGACGACTGAATTTGCTTTATGTGGCTTTATGAGAGTTGTATCTATTCCCCAAGGTCAAATCTGCACTAACAGGACCAAGATTTCTTCAGTCCGTTGAAGCAGTGAAACATAAAGCGGCACGCATCATAAAGGAGCTTACAAAGGAAGGCGTCCAACACTGTTTCCGTCAACGAAAAATTCCCAGGAAACGTTGTAGACATAGAGGAGGGGGTATACTGAGGGTGACAGTGATATATGTTTTACAGCAATAGTCCCGTTACTTTTGAAGCCACACCTCGTATACGGCACCCATTAAACTGTCCTATGTGTCTGCCACCGTCAATTCCTGCCCAAAGATTGATACTGAAGCGATCCCAATACCTCACCTCTATGAGTGCTCGATGATGCGTACTGTGTTAGTTTACTTTGTCATCTCTTGTGAATCGTGCCTAAAGCTTACTCGTCGCAAATAAAACGGCCCATATCTCAATAGGTTTTGGTTTCTGGACATGGAATTGTAGGCACTTAAAAATGGTTCAAATGGCTCTGAGCACTATGGGACTTAACATCTGAGATCATCAGTCCCCTAGAACGTAGAACTACTTAAACCTAACTAACCTAAGGACATGACACACATCCATGCCCGAGGCAGGATTCGAACCTGCGACCATAGCAGCCATGTGGTTCCGGACTGAAGCACCTAGAACCGCTCGGCCACAACGGCCGGCGTAAGACCTTTCCTTCTAGTTCTGACCAATACTACCTCCTGTAGAAATAGCTGACACTTTTTTAAACACCTTGCAGCTTTTGGTTTCACTGCAAGGTACACAAGGAAAAGCAGAAATAACTCTCTTTTAAATTCATAAATTTCGTGTGTGCAATATCTGCAGAACCAGCCCTTTAAAAATCGTTGCCTCAGCATAGGTAAAAAGGCAGTGAATCGCTTAAGATCTTTTTCCTCACGTTGGCACAGGTGTTTACTTTCGCCAGAATTATTACAGACCAATTTATTTCTCTTGTCGTCTCAAGGATCTTAGCTAGGTTGTAAAGCAAAAAGCGAACTCGCGGCACTTTCTTGTTGCTACGGGAATTAATGGACTGTGATTGGCACAGTACGACAAGCGAGAGAGACAGATATATATATTTTTTCCTCGGGCATTTATCTGTTGAGCGGAAGATAATAGAGGCCGGCAGACGCCCTTGACCTGTCTCGATGTTGCTGACGCGTCGACAGTCGCGCAGTAGAAAACACGGCTGCGCCTCTGCATTAGTTGCTTGTACCTTGGAACCGCTAGCCGGCCGAGTACAGTGGCCATGGAAGCCAACGAGGCGGTTTCTTAGTCTTCCTATAGTCTCCTTCCTGTTCCTCCCCTAGCAGCTGCATGCAGCTTCACGTACAATGTCTCGGGACGGAGCTCGCCGCTGCGCTATCGCAGGACGCTGACACACAGGAAAATCTAGCGCCGGATTGATTACGCTTTTCTACAGCTAAATCTCGTCGCATATACACAACGAATGCAGTGCCACGTGATAGCTGGTATGACTTGCGTTACTGTACACTTTACCCCAGAGTGCAATGCTGACGACTTCTTATCGATAGTGGAACCAGAAAAGTATGTTCCATACGTCGCGTCAGGTACTTTTTTTTTCTTTTTTTCTTTTTTTTTTTCATTGCGCGGCATCGCCTCATTAGACTCTCTGGCTCTCCGGAACCCGAATTCAGCTGTACTGACTTTTCATACTTTACCGTCTCGGACCCGCCAATAGGTGTTATTCCTTTCTGGGTACGTTGACGACGTCGTGCACCACCTCATTTATTAAAATTCGGTTCACTTCGAAAAAGGGTAACACGAGTATATCAAGAGAAGTATGCGTGCCGAAGTAGGTTATAGCATTAACAGTCTGAGCGTCACCAGAAGAGCACAGTTTTAATCCCAGATTACTAAAGCCTTATAAAATTTACGAATTTGGTCCTAATTCGCGTTTCCCACCAATTTAGTGTAAAACATAACATTTTGTAATTATTGTGTATGGGACATACAATTAGAGATATTAACATTGTAATTAACTTCTGTGCCCGCATCTCGTGGTCGTGCGGTAGCGTTCTCGCTTCCCACGCCCGGGTTCCCGGGTTCGATTCCCGGCTGGGTCAGGGATTTTCTCTGCCTCGTGATGGCTGGGTGTTGTGTGCTGTCCTTAGGTTAGTTAGGTTTAAGTAGTTCTAAGTTCTAGGGGACTTATGACCATAGATGCTAAGTCCCATAGTGCTCAGAGCCAGCCATTAACTTCTGCATAAACTGTAAATTATTACTTAGAAAATTTTACTATGGTTTAGTAACAATATAATATTTCTCCCCTCTAATGTCTTAGGGTTAAGTTCGCGAATAGGAAGCAATTATTTAACATTTTGAGAAAGTTTAGCAAGAAATCGCATTAGCCTATGTTGTGCAATCGCGCAGAATGTTACCAGCTTATTATTATTATTGTTTTTTTTAAGTATAGTGTTCAGTTTCACGCTAATCGTTCCAATTATTTCACATCAGTTTAGATTCCTGTCTCCTGTTGTTTTGCATCCACGTTATATTCTCTTGGTTGTACTGGGCATCGTATACTGCATATACGCACTGAAGCTAATTATGTAGCATTTCGAATTTTCTTCTTCAGCTAGAAGGTCACTTACTTCCGGATTCGATGAAAATGAGAATTAAACTTTTATCCATTCTGGATTTGGGACACTGCGACTGTCTTGTTAAAGGTTTTACGAATTACTGCAACCAATCGCCGTTTTTTCTTCAATTTTTATTTATTCATGACCGGTTTCGAATCGCATGGCGATTCATCATCAGATGATACAATTTAGTATCATTACATCATCAGATGATGAATCGCCAGGCGATTCGAAACCGGCCATGAATAAATAAAAATTGAAGACAAAACGGCGATTGGTTGCAGTAATTCCTGAAACTTTTTCAAAATGTGAATTTTTTGGAATGTTTGTGCTTGCAAATGGATCAGTTTGAAGCAGTTTGTACTACTTAGTAAAATCGAAATAAATAAGTAGCGACCGGCTCCTGCTTTTTTTCTGCCTGTTTGCATTTGTGCAGCCAACGAGGCTCCTGGATCATTTCAAAGACAATAAAATAGATACATTTCCTTTACTTTACGTCTATGGTTACAAACTTTTTGTCAACAGATTACCGGTTTCGGTTTTTAATGACCATCTTCAGATCTGTTTTATAAAAACAGTGTCCTAATGTACTGCAGCCATAGTGGCATCGTCAAATGTTAAACGCAAAATCAGCAAACCAAGCTGCAGTTTTTTTTTTTTTTTGCAGTTTGTTTTGAACAGTAGTGCTGCTGACAAGATCACTCTTGCATATGCTGTTATATATATATATATATATATATATATATATATATATATATATATATATATATATATATATGACGATGCTTGTGCTGATTTTAAATTTAAATTGTTTTTGTAAAACAGCTCTGAAGATGGTCATTATAGACCGAAACCGGTAATCTGTTGACAAAAGGTTTGCGGCCATAGGCGTAAAGTAAAGGAAATTTATTCCATATTCGGGTCACTGTTTTATTCGCGACAATGTCGCAAGTTGTGAAATTAAATACATAATCCTGTTTCTGTGTTACAATACATTTAAATAGTAACAAGTGATTTGGAACTACCAACAGAAGTTCTACAGACGTCTAGCACCGTATGTATGTGGATAATAACCCACTTCAGCTTCTTATTTTCAGTCGTGACGTGTTGTTACTATTTTACATATGTACGGTTAAGAAGGATATCCCCCTGATGTAAAAACATCATACTTGAGTGACCTATTGATCCTCAAAGTTATCCGGTGAAACACCACTGACACGTAAATAACCGTTCAGGGGTTATGAACGCCGATTCTCGGGAATACGACTACACTGTCTTGCCCACTGCCCATCTCGCTCTGAGATGCGACGTATGGTAAGAGCGGGAATGTAAACACCATGTGAATCTTTCTCAAACTTTGTGTACTTGACCTCTTCTGGCACTTGGATCTTTCCTTACTGTTGACCGACTGACCTGCCTATTCACGAAACATGATGCACCCTCATACGCTCTGTTCTGACCGCTACACAAAGTCCACTGGAGTTACATTACGTATTACACTGAACACGAACCTTTTGAAGGAAGGATAACGTGCAGGAATGGCTTAGTCACAACGTAAAGCGCAGGTGACGCCTGTATATAGGAAGGGTAGAAGGACGGATCCTCAAAATTACAGACCAATATCCTTAACATCGGTTTGTTGCAGGATTCTCGAACATATTCTCAATTATAATATAATGAATTTCCTTGAGACAGACAAGTTGCTGTCCACGCATCAGCACGGATTTAGAAAGCATCGCTCCTGCGAAACGCAACTCGCCCTTTTTTCACATGATACCTTGCGAACCACGGATGATCAGACGGATGCCATATTCCTTGACTTCCGGAAAGCGTTTGAGTCGGTGCCCCACTGCAGACTCCTAACTAAGGTACGAGCTCCAAAATATTTGAGTGGCTTGAAGACTTTTTAAGTAATAGAACCCAGTACGTTGTCCTCGATGGTGAGTGTTGATCGGAGGTGAGGGTATCATCTGGAGTGCCCCAGGGAAATGTGGTAGGTCCGCTGTTGTTTTCTATCTACACAAATGATCTTTTGGATGAGGTGGATAGCAATGTGCGGCTGTTTGCTGATGATGCTGTGGTGTACGGGAAAGTGTCGTCGTTGAGTGACTGTAGGAGGATACAAGATGACTTGGACAGGATTTGTGATTGCTGTAAAGAATGGCAGCTAACTCTAAATATAGATAAATGTAAATTAATGCAGATGAATAGGAAAAAGAATCCCGTAATGTTTGAATACTCCAATAGTAGTGTAGTGCTTGACACAGTCACGTCGATTAAATATTTGGGCGTAACATTGCAGAGCGATATGAAGTGGGACGAGCATGTAATGGCAGTTGTGGGGAAGGCGGATAGTCGTCTTCGGTTCATTGGTAGAATTCTGGGAAGATGTGGTTCATCTGTAAAGGAGACCGCATATAAAGCACTAATACGACCTATTCTTGAGTACTGCGTTTGGGATGCCTATCAGGTCGGATTGAGGAAGGACATAGAAGCAATTCAGAGGCGGGCTGCTAGATTTGTTACTGGTAGGTTTGATCATCATCCGAGGGTTACGGGAATGCTTCAGGAACTCGGGTGGGAGTCTCTAGAGGAAAGGATGCGTTCTTTTCGTGAATCGCTACTGAGGAAATTTATAGAACCAGCATTTGAGGCTGACTGCACTTCAATTTTACTGCCGCCAACTTACATTTCGCGGAAATACCACAAAGATAAGATAAGAGAGATTAGGGCTCGTACAGAGGCATATAGGCAGTCATTTTTCCCACGTTCTGTTTGGGAGTGGAACAGGGAGAGAAGATGCTAGTTGTGGTACGAGGTACCCTCCGCCACGCACCGTATGGTGGATTGCGGAGTATGTATGCAGATGTAGATGTATTGCTGTTAACGGAATGAATTTTTCTGACTTAAAGCGGAGTGTATATTGTTGTCCAACTTGTTGACAGATCAATACTGTATGGCAGATCGAGATTCGAACCCGGAAATTTTTTTGAGTAGCTGTGAGTTGTGCCTGGATAGGACAGCAAGAGCACTCTTCGTTCCAGGTGATGCTCCGGGTTCGAGTCCCAGTCAGCAACACAGTTTTAATTTTCCAGAAAACTTCGCAACGGAGCACACTCCTCGTACTCTCTCAAACACAGCGTGTAAATTCACTCTCTAAAATGAAATATTTCCCACATCTACATCCGCATCTACGTCAAAATTCCGCAAGCCACCTCACAGTGTGTGGTCGGATACTTCTGGAACCACTAAGTGATCCCCTTTTCCCTGCTCCACTCGCGAATAGCGCGCGGTAAGAATGATTGTCGACAGGCCTCTGTATTGGCTCTAATTCCTCGAATTTTCTCGTCGTAGGATGTCTCGAAAACTAGTTGACATTTTTTAAGAATATGCACAATTTACCGCAGGGGAAGAAGGAGAAATCTTCACCACTGATGGTTCAAATGGCTCTGAGCACTATGGGACTCAACTGCTGAGGTCATTAGTCCCCTAGAACTTAGAACTAGTTAAACCTAACTAACCTAAGGACATCACAAACATCCATGCCCGAGGCAGGATTCGAACCTGCGACCGTAGCGGTCTTGCGGTTTCAGACTGCAGCGCCTTTAACCGCACGGCCACTTAGGCCGGCTCTTCACCACTGATTTCAATAATATTTAACTCTCCAGAAACGTACACACATTTGAACTAATAGACCGGTTTTAATTTGGTAGAAGGGTGTGGAGTCGAATCCTACAGGTAATCCTTTTATAAAGAATTAATTTAAATTTTGTCCGAGATTTTACTAGAAAATGGACAATGACAAAGCTAGTAGCAACCTGACACTCCAAACGAACATACTGGCGAAAGGAATGTCAAAAGCAGCTGTTACAACGAAGAGGGGCGGTGTCATTCGCAACCGTTTGGAAGCTTCGAAGAATTTCGTTAAGTTGTGTAATATTACGATGCGATCGTATTCAAAATGTAGCGAACATGATGCGATGCACGAGTATCTGTCAACATGCGAAAAATGTACAATAAGAAGGAAATAAGTGAAAAATTTTGTTGGACACTGCAGCAGGATCATTGACATAAAACTCACTTTGAGTGCGAAACTTAATGATTCGTTAATTTGCCAGATTAGTGTAGAAGAAGGGAGGGTCTAGTATAGACCTATAATACTGTTTTCAAAGTCTGGATTGATGGGTTACCAAATGATTTGTTGTCGATGTTCCTTTATTGGGCGAGAAACAGAATCAGTTATTGTGTGACTTAACTGAAAAGTAAGGCAGTCGAATGTGTTTGCTAGTCCTGAGGAGCAGATATGCGTCCAGGAAGACGGAAAACACTCTCTACGAAAGTCGTTCAATAAATAAACATCACAATATCTTTCTAGAAACATACTTTTATTAAGAGTTAGAATTTGGTGACAATATCAGTCTAGATTTTTTACATGTACTATTATGGTCTCCAACACTTGCTATGGCCTTATGCTTGCGTTGTGTATGACCATGTATTCCCTGACGGTAAAAGATCTTCTCCTGTGCTAGTACCCATGACTTCACTGCATGAATTACAGGTAGACCACTCCATGGGCTTCAAACTGTTCAAACAGTCTTCTGTGATTATTCTTGGAGCCTATCTTGAACACGTATTTGAATATCCAAGAGTCTCGGTCATTGCACATGCACTTCCAATGCTCACTGGTAGCTGTAGAGCGAATTATCGAGTTGCCATGCGCCGGTATGCATGAGCAATTACATCCGCGCGACTCACAATGTCGACAGGACGTCCGGAGGGTGGCCAAACATGGAGCTCAGTTTCTGCCCTTCTCCACACTTTAACTCTCTTTACCCATCGCCCAATAGTACTCCGATCAGCTGCATCATTGCCATACACTGCACACAAACTGTTATGGATATTCGCCGTGGTTTCCTTTTCCGGAACCAAGAACTCAATTATAGAACATTGCTTGTAATAAGTGTCTTGCGCAGACGCCACTTGATTCAAAATGTCTCTGCCATTTGTCCGCATTGTTCGAAATTTCGGATACGAGCAGTAGAAACATCAAATCTGAAGCACCTAAATGGACTTTTCCCATATCTATTAACGGCTTTTTTTTTATTTTTTTAAGTGATACTGAACGATCCTCGTAGTATTAGACGGAGGAAGTGTGTAGTATAACCCTGAAACATCCATCGATGTTAAATTATTTGTAAATATCAAAAACGGAAGGTGAAGCTACCTTTTCAGAGCCACACGACATTTCATTTCAGTGTGCGCGAATTGCCACTACTAGGCAGGTACCTACTACAGGAAATAACACATTTGTATGTGGCTGACTGCGTGATTGGGTAACAGCGAATCTGTTATAAGAAGGTCCTGGGTTCGAGTACTAATTCTTGACAAAACACACGAGTAGGAAGCTACCGAAGGTCTCGGTCCGGTTTTTGGAACTGGAGGGACAAGTGGTCGCTCTAGCTGCATGAGAGAATATTAACGACATAATAATCGGGCTGTTACGCCGTCCATCTTCAGCAGTGGTGCGTAATGCGGAAGGGAAGGGGTGGTGGAATTCACGGACCAAGTAATGAGAGACGGGGCTCCAACCACCCACGAAAAGTGTGGTGGAAGGACACGGCAGTGTCCTCTTCACGCAGCTGTCTCAGCATTCAGTTGTAGTTACGTAGGGGAACAAAGGAACAAAATCAGCAAGATCAGGATGATATATGACTTCAGCACTTCCAGAATACGAAGTAAGTACTTATATGTCATTAGGACCAGGCGAGAATGGTTCGTATTGATTCCACCATTACTGCTGTGGTTACGAAATCTGAACAGGTGTGTCAGCTGCTTCCTACAACGCAGCTTGTAACGCAGCGCATTGCGTAAACCCAAAACTTCTTGCATGTTGTTCGCTGTTATTTTCTACTTACGCTGTGTGTAATTACCTCGGCAGGAGGACTACGCCAGTCCTGTAACTACTAGAGTTCCTTGAGCAAGGAAGCGACTGAACTTTATCCAGTTATTTATAACGTATGCTCTGTAATTTTGCTTTTTGATCCGCTTGTTCGCCATCATGAAATCCTTCATCTTTCTAACATGGTCAGAAAGCTCTAAAGTATTTCTAGACGAGTAGAGGAAAATCTGTGTTTGTTGTGGAACTTAGTACTGGAGTTGTATGCTCAGGAATTTCTAAGACACTGGACCGTATATACGACGATATGTTGGGTACAAAATCGAAAATTTCTGCTGCCACAGGAAGAACTTTACACTGTCTTTCTTACACTACTGCACTTGTTAAGTTAGGCTAATTATGCAATTTTTCATGGATACTGCTGGCGGTCACATTTTTTTAAAACTCTGTTGATGGGTAGCTTATGTTTCAGCTTCTGCTGCAAGTGAATCCTCAGGTATACTTACTTTCTAGTGCATAATAAAGTACGAAATTATGTAGTCGTCTTTGGTAAGTGTCCCACACGCGAAAGCGGACAACTGTCAACTTTGTCATGACGAAGATAGCAAGGACTGCTATCATTAGCAGCAAAGAAGAGCTGTTTTCAGAAATAAATAACAAAACAAAGTCATTACGTGTCGTACGGCGGCTGAATTATTTATTTTCTCATTGAAAAACGAGCATATGATAAGAGCCATGTTACTAGGAGAATGCAGTGATGGATCCATTAATTCCCCTCCTTCTTACACGTTCCACAGTTTGAAATACTGTTATTTGCCTTCCATTCAACGGTGTTTTCTCAGTTATGTTATTAGGCACAAGATGACATAGTATTGCATAATACTATGTGAAGTTCAACGTCTGTAGTATAAAAAAATGGTGGAAAGAATGTGATTATTCTCCGACGGCGACAAGCGATTACGCGCAGTAGATTTAATTACAACGGACGCTAGAAACATTGGTTCATGATTTTGTCTAACTCTCGTTCGGTACATCGCCTGGCTTATAGGCACATAACAAATTGGATAACGGCGGGTTGCTCGCTATTAAGTTTTTGTATTTTCTGACACTTTTCATGTTGACTAAAATGGATACATATAGAACATACTTTGATAATGGCAGTACGTTAGAGAAGTTGTGAATTATTGCGCAACAAGGAGCCGTTGCCTCTCTTCAGAACCCGGCAAAGTTCCCCTGTCTCAAGTGTGCAATTATCGTACACATAAAAACACACGATTAAGTTCAGCGACATACAGACTATATAATGTAAAGCTGGTCGAGAAATTATTTTCACACTTCGTGGCAGCTTAACCTGAACAGCAAGGCAATGGTGCATCCACGTCAACGGAGGCCGTTTGCAACATCTTCCTTAGAAAGCAATTCTCCAGTTGAGTAGCTAAGACAACTATTTCGTATCAGATTTATAAGCTTTTCCGGATACGCTTTATTTCGTCCACTCTGTATAAGCTGATACTGTCAGAATTTACCGACGTACTGTGTTACGTTTTAGTTTTGTAGCGACATATTCTAATGATCTCATCTAGTAACGTAAAATGTTTCTGGGATGGCTTTGCTGAACAACGTCAAATGTTTCTATTTTGCGCTCTTTGTGCTGCTTGTTTTCTTCTGCATGACTTTAAAAAACCAATCGTGATGAATATGTTTTATACCTGTTTACTAATAGGATAGAAAACAGTACGAGATGCAAGAGAAACAAGTAAGAATGGAGGACCAAGCACGAAGCAGCCGGATTAGAGAGGGTATAAGAGGGGATATTGTTTTTCGTCTCTGTTCAATGTATACATCGTAGAAGCAATGATGGAAATAAAAGAAAGCTTTAAGTGTGGGATTGAAATTCAGGGTGAAAGGATGTCAACAACAAGATTCGCTGATGACATTGTTGTCATCAGTGGAAGCAAACAAAACTTCCAGAACCAATCAAAGGAATGAACAGTCTAATGAGCACGCATTATGGATTGAGACTAAACCAAAAAAAGAGGAAAGTAATGATGGAAACCAGAAATGAGACACAGAGTAAGGTAAAAATCAAAACTGTGTACCGCGATGTAGACGAACTGAAGAAAAGCTGCTACTTTAGTAGCAAGATAACGCAAGACGAATGAAGCAAGGCGGATATTAGAAGCAGACTGTACGGACAAAGAGAGCATTCCTCGCAGAAAGAAGTCTAGTAGTATCCAACATATGAGTTAAAAAGAGGAAGGAATTTCTCAGGATGTACCTTTTGAGCACAGCATTGTATGGTAGTGGCGAAACCGGAGAAGAATCGAAACATTTGAGATGCGATGCTGTAGACAGAACTTGAACATTAGGTGGACGGATAAGATAAGAAGTGAGGTAGTTCTGTGTAGAAACGGGGAGGGGAGGAATAAGTGCAAAACACTGTCAAGAGGAAGAGGCAGAATGGTAGGACGTGTGTTGGGACATCAGGGAATAAACAAACATGTCGACGAGGGACTTACAGAGAGTAAAAACTGTTAATTAAGATCGTTGGGTGCAAGTTCTGCTCTGAGATGGAGATATTGACTGGGGAGAAGAATTCGTAGCGGGCCACATCAAACCATTGGGGGGGGGGGGGTAGGAGTAGGAGGACGCGGGGTGAGAGAGCGCCAAATGACATGTGTGAAATAATGTTCTCGAGTCGACCCTGATCATGATGGTATTCGAACCATGTACCTCTGAATCTATTGGACCCCGTCGTACAACTTGAAAGGGTACAGTACCGCCCGAGATTGAAAATAGGTACGAAATACTTCATTATTATTGTCAGAACAACACATTTTTTGTGTAAAAATAACTCAATTTCAATTAATACAGCGAAGCCGGATACCAGTGTGGGAAAGAATGACAATTTATTTATTTAATTGATCACATGTGCACTCTCACAAAGTAAATCCCTACATCCAGTTTGGTGGGATCTGTGAAATGAATGAATGTATGGTCGTCTGCTAACCGCAGATAGTGAATGTGAATATATGATCATCTTTGTGTCGATCCTTTGGCCACCTTTGGTGGGACCAAAGAGATGAAATTTACCAGAGCTTTGAGCGCCTGAAATGTGGCTGACCAATACGATAGCAAGGTGCTTCCCCCACCTCGACAGAGGTGCGAGATGACCTAGAGAACGGCCATATTTCAGCACTCTGCCGCTGGATCTTGTGTTGTTAAGACCTGTTTTAGTTGTGCTCCGTAATGACGAAAGAGTGGAGACATGGTATGCATGTGGAATATTTAAGAGTAGTTTGAAATAATAATTTCTCTATCTCAGGAACTTTTGTGGGGAGAATTAAATGTCAGGCAGGTAATATTAATGGGATTGTAGTAATCTTCGGAAGTGACCAACGGTCACAATGAAACCACGTGTAGCAATAAGTTGAAATACTTCCGTGTGCTTAGGTTAAGCTGAATTACTAGCGTGTGTACAATAAGTTGAAATATTTAAGAAATAGCGTGTGTACCGTAAGCTGAAATATTTAAGAAATGGCGTGTGCAGGACTTGAAATTAGAGACGAGTACTTCCACGTGGTGAGTACAGTGTGAGTCTCAATCTGTGTATGAGACAGAGGATAAAGCGAAGTACTCGTCCATGGTATCAGTTGAGGACTCGCGTGTGTGATGATTATGTTCTTAATGTTAAATTGCGTGATATGATTCCGTGTGACGCTAGATTTAAACTCTGAGAGAGAATCAAGGTGAGTCGGCCGTCTATTCAGCAACGCCACTTGGCTTGCATTGCACAGGAAGAAGTGCATATATCTCCAGAGTTCACAGTAGGAAAGTAGAATTACAAAGTGGGGCAGTGTCGTGTGAAACTGGGATAAATATTAATTGAAGTGGGAAAGCTGAAAGTGATAGTGTTGTGACTATTTAGTGTTTTATATTTCTTATTGCAGTGTGATGTGTGTCATGTAATTTGGGTATGTGTGGTTTGCATGACAGAGTAGCAAGGTAGTTTCAAAAGATTTGTGGGTTATGCTTGTTCCTTCTGTATCGCTCGATCTGGAGGAAAGTTTCGTGATGATGATTGTGAGAGTCGAAGCGTGAGATGTAATAAAAGGTCCACCATCCTATCCAGAAAGTGCACTGTAGTGTTAAATAATTACGAGACCATAATATAGAGATTCACCATTGTAAAGCCATGCCCACTGGGCGGAATTTCTCATGTGCTATTGTTGTAGGTTATAGAATTTGTGTGTTTAGGTTTGACAATTTATCGGAATAAATAAGATAGTGAAAAGAAAAAGATTGGTGGACTTTTCCTTTGAATTGTATGTTGCCATAATGTCCCGAATTTATAATGTGTGCGCCATTCATATTCAGTGCGGTGACCACGTGTAGATAAAAGCCGTTAAATAAAAGACAAAAAGTAAATGTGGTATTGCCAGTGCGTAGTGTACAGTCAGAGTTCTGTAAATTACTGATAGTCAGATGCGTGTTTCCGTTGCGTATTATTCATACAGGAGGATAATTTGTAACTAAATAGTAAGATACGAGAGTTCATGTTACTCGATAAATTAAGAATGAATCCACTCGCTTGGCAGACCACTCATCTTGCAGGCCTGACTGCTTGATGCCACAGTATGAGCAAGGCATGTGGGTGCCTCTCAAACTGAATATTAAGGAGCTCAATATTTATTGCGTAATAGCGATATTGACAGTCTAACCAATATACTGAAAAAGGTTGCAGAGCTTTAAGAGTATTCAAACTTGTTCGATACCGTGCAAAGCTGGTATTGTGTGATAAACATCACTTTCTGCCGAGACCGAGAGATTTTCAGTTCGCTGCGAACGAAATTCCGCGAAGAATGCGAAAAATGTAAATGACGGAAGATGAGGAAGTGGGCTGTAAAATATACATGAAAGCACCAAGTGGAAATTTGAAGAACGAGGTTCCTGATTGACCAGGAAACGCCACATACTTTGTTCGTTGGCCATAATTGCAGGCTGAAGTGAAAATCATGACGACACGATAGTAAGTGTAAATAATTATTTTACTTTTAGCGGTTCTCAGAATTCGCAAACGAGGTCAGGTCAACCATCCAGTGAGATTGCTTGTTTATTTTTCTTGCAACAATTGTCAAAACGCCGACAAACGATAGTGTAAATTTTCAGTCAGCATAAGTGTTTTATTTCGTTCGCAGCTGATGCAAAGGAAGGGAAATACGAACAAAACGAATTATACTTACAAACAGTTATACAGTTCCCTAGTTTAATTTGTAAGTCGTTGTTGTTTTGTGGTTTAAGCATTTGTGCCGCCATGAAAGAGTCCCTTCCCCATTGCAAGGTTCACACAAAGCTATCGAGCTTGTATCGCGTTTTCTGCTTATGTTTTACAAGACGAGCAACTCAGTCGTAATCCACATTAGCCGGCCGAAGTGGCCGTGCGGTTAAAGGCGCTGCAGTCTGGAACCGCAAGACCGCTACGGTCGCAGGTTCGAATCCTGCCTCGGGCATGGATGTTTGTGATGTCCTTAGTTAGGTTTAACTAGTTCTAAGTTCTAGGGGACTAATGACCTCAGCAGTTGAGTCCCATAGTGCTCAGAGCCAATCCACATTATCGAGCGCCGACGCGTTCCACACGAAAGCAGAGTTGTAACTGATGCGTCCCGGAGTATTGCGTGATGCTAGTAATACTGTGCCGTTCTTGGCCTCGCAATTCCACTCGTTATATCGACGAAATGTCATTGTGTTAACAAAACGGAGCGTGTGAGTGCCAACATGAACGCAGCGGCTGCGAAGTGTATAACCGGCCGTACCACCGCACCCAGGCTGGTTGGTGGACCAGACCCGACCAACGGCCGTTATTCCGGTGCGGGTTTGGCACACCTTCCTGTGGCTGTCACGAGCAGGTTCGCAGTTCCCCTCCAACAGTGGGGCACAGAGACAACTTGGAAAGAGGATAACACAAGAGGTCACTAGGTAGCCCACAGTTACACAGGGAACAGCAGCCAAAGAACTGAATTATTATTGCACTGGAACTGCAGTATGAGACAGTCGGAACATTAGAAGAAAGGTATTAGTTATGGCTCAATAAAACAATAATATTACAATCTGCATACCTGTCGTAACCCTGTGGGCTGGCAATAACTATGTGTCTTCGCTACAATTCTGGATACAAAAATTGTGTAAATTCGCTTTCGAAATTTCTGCATCACGTCTAGTTTGGAAGTTCATTGAGAGCACCTTCTAAATCCTTCTAGTATCGAAAATACGGTAAAAATATTAGTCTTAACCCTTAGCTACTATGTATGTTGACAGGAACACAATTCAGATGGAGGGGTCTCTCAGACCGACATTTTATTTTTTACTTATAAAACCACTGTTTTGGTGAATATATATTTTCATGACTTCCTGTTATTCGTTACGCTTCTTGGAAACAGACTTTAGGGAAATATGCATTTTTTAAATAATGCAAAATTCAAAACACTTTGAAAACTAAAACACAGCAAAATTGCCGTTTATTTTTATTTTATGTATTACTAAAATAACTGCACGTAGTTACCTCTCTGCTCACTCACAGATTTTCATCATGGAGGTAGTATTGCATATTCGTAACGTAACTTATGGAAAAACACATTTCAGTTATGACGAATTTTATTTGGAATCAACTTCGAGTTTACTACGGATCGTTTCAGCCTTGGAGTGATTATTCCACCCCATAATTCTGTCAAGGCAGTAATTTCGCCAAATTTTTATTTTAACACTCACGAAGAAAGTAATTACTTTACGTATACTTCTGAGTCCCTGAATAAAATCTTAATTGCTTCCAGGCAACATGCATTTCACGCAGGCCCCTCTATAAATCTCCAACCAAATCGGAACATCACACTGTTGACACGTGTATCTTGTTTTCCACTTCAAACAAGGACAAAAAAGGTTGACGTTTTTCGTTTTTCAAAAACTGATTTCTGTATTTGAGGCTCATATCTCCGAAACAGCAAATGTTCTCCGAGACTTTTCGGAATCTGTTGCAGTCCAGGCAGCCTTGTTCTTACGTTACTTAGCGACGTCTGTTTTCTCCATCGAAAATATCTTTCCGTTCTTACCGAAGAAGTACGCTTCCCATCGTCATCACCTGTCACATCTTCATCATTTTCAGTTTCCTTCTCCGAATTAGTGTCATTACCACTAAATACTCTAATCACGGTCATTATCACTGTCATCAGAGTCTTCATCTGCGCATTCACAGAGTCTCGCACACAAAACGGTACATACAAGGTCTAGCTTCCCTCAAAACGGAGAAACAGTAGCGTTCAACAAAAATGCGACAAACTAAAACTATGGTACGTCTGTGAGACCTCTCAAAGGCGCAAAAATAAAACAAACTGCAACAACAATGCCAGATTTCTGGAACGTGTAGCTTGCCATCCAATAGGAAGTTACAAAGAAGAGAATACTTCGTCTCACAGGGAGGCGTGAAACATCACAAGACAAAAAATTGTAACGGTCTCAGACACCATCCTTCGTAGTTAAGGGTTAACAACAATGAGTTAAAGAGGTAAAGAGGTTCCGCCTTGTACACATTTAGCGTTTTTTTTCTTTTCCTTTTTGTTTTTTATTTTTAGTCAGTCTTATGACTGGTTTGGTGGTTGACTCTTCATCTCAGAGTAGAGCTTGCTACCTATGTCCTCATTTATTTGCTAGATGTTTTTGCCCTCTACAGCTCCATCTAGTAAAAGTCATTCCCTCATGTCTTAACAGATGTCCTATCATCCTGTCCCTTCTCCTTATCATTGTTTTCCACATATTTCTTTCCTCTCCGATTCTGCGTAGAACCTCCTCTTTCCTTACCTTATCAGTCCATCTAATTTTCAACAATCGCCTGTAGCACCACATTTCAAATGCTTTGATTGTCTTCTGTTCCGGTTTTCCCACAGTCCATGTTTCACTACCATACAATGCTGTACTCCAAATGTACATTCTCGGAAATTTCTTCCTCACATTAAGGCCTATATTTGACATTAGTAGACTTCTCCTGGCCAGGATTGCCTTTTCGCCATAGCTAGTCTGCTTTTGATGTCCTCCTTGCTCTGGCCGTCATTTGTTATTTTACTGTCTAGGTAGCAGAATTCCCTAACTTCATCTGATTCGTGACCATCAATCCTGATGTTAAGCTTCTAGCTGTTCTCATTTCTACTGCGAGGTGCCGGGGCTAGTAGTGTATTTATCACTAAATTCTACTAGAATCCACATGTGTAAATCATGCTCTAAGCCCCCCCTATTCTAACTCCGACTTTTGCTGTTGCACAAGGATAAAAAAAATACGCGAACTGACTCTAATCAACCCTGCTAGTGGAGTAGAAGAGAGTTTGGCACCTGCAATAATTTAATTTGATACATAAGTTAAATAAACAAAGGTTTCCTTAGCATAGTGAGGAATGATAGGGTTGCTCTATCGATTAACAGAATGAAAGTTCTGTTCAAAATAACAATATGATTTATTAAGCTTAAACACAGAATAGTAAAAGAAACACAGGAAATTTATAAATCATCAAATTGGCTAAAATTGGAGATTCATACAAACACTATAAAGGTGAAGTTGTCCCTAACTTAGATCCTGAGGTTTAAGACGAAGTGGTATGTGGAGCCAATTCCTTTCCACTCAAATCTCAAGAGAGACACACAGCTAACCCAATAGTAGTTGCTGTTACTCGAAACTGAACACAGTTAGAAAAGGATGAACAGGCGCGCTCTGCTGAGCTCTGATTATCACCTAGGAAAAATCCCTATCTGCCGGTGCTGCGGACGTACATTACCAACAGTCTTCTTATCTCCCAGAACACGATCTGGCGTACCGCAGGCGAGGGCTGGCTGCTTCGACGTCCTCGACCGAAAGGCGACTGCCGACTTCCCAGAGCACCCGTACAGGCCGAACACACAACCTTCCCGCCCCCACGACAGTGGTCGTGGTTACGTTCCAATCAGCAACACGAAAACCGGCGGAAATTCCACTCCATTGCCGGAGCACTACCATTCCACCAATGGAGATTCTTGGCGCCAATTTCTGTGCTGATTTTGCAGAAAGTGCGGGAATTTTCCCGCCACAACTGCGTGGGTACACAAGTCATTCCCACGCCTCGCTGGTAGCCCGCCAGAAAGTGTTTTCGCAAAGTTTCTCTGAAGTAACGGAACCTCTAGCCCAGCCGCTACTTCACACCCCAGCGGGCGTGTCTCTTGACAATGTCGGCGTCTGAAAAGCATTCACTCGACTGCCTCACACACGTCGGCTTAACTCTCTCCAGTTCCACAAAGCCCGCCTGTCACCGGCCCACCCGGGTGACGAGAGACGCTGCGTGGGAAGTACGCGTGTTAAGGAAAAGCAACCCTCCACCGCATGCAACTAGAGAGGAGAATCGTAAGATAGAAATATGAGAGGGGGCTCATGCCACCTCTCATTGCCCCTACGCCATTTTAGATTGTAATTGGTGAGCGGTTGGCTCACTTAGGAGCAAGGTAGTGAGTCAATCGCCCAAGAACAATCTTACAAAGTGACTCCACATACCGCACTCTATAAAAAAGATCATTGCAACTGAAAAATGCAACTCATAGAGGGAGGATTATTTATGATGTAGCCAACTTCACCTTCTTAATATGGAACACTAACACTCACATCACACATCCATACCCAGGGAGCCCCTTCCAAACACCGATTCACGCAGACATTCACGCTCTAAACATGGCCCGGGCATCTGAGCCAAATATGGAGCAGTTTATTCTTTACAATCAGAGTTGGAGTGCTCCGCAATTAAATGCCCAAGATGTTACAACAATTTTAATCATTAAACTAACCTGACCTCACTCACACATGATAATATTTAAGTTAACAATCTCTTTGTGAGTTTTCAGAATCTAGTTACAACCTCCGATTCATTCTGTCTCCCTGCAGCAAGAATAACCTTTACAAAATGTTCCCTGAACTGATGGTCCATTCACAATGACAGTGGTGGTATCTGCTTCAGTTTATGGGGACTTCAGGCACACTGTTAGCATACACACAACAATAAACACAAAATACAAAAAAAACATGATGTGGAGAACAATACAGTAATCTGTAATAAGAATTACAGTGTAAAACACAAACGCATACAAGGTATAACATACATTACAGAAACAACATAAGAGAAAGAAATTTAAGAAAAACAAAAAAAAACAAGGTTCATGGGGCATCAAATTGTGCGTGCACATTGCACAAAGTTCACGACTGTGCTGAGAATGAGGCACTAAATCACATTGTTAGAAATATCCGTGGCACTTCACTGATTCCACTGTACTGACATCACATAAGGCTAAACGTCGGTTGTAGTTGCTACGTTGTGGCAACAGCAATAGGGAGTTCTGGAGTGTCTGCAGTACGCTGTTGAGATTGTAGTCAGACCCACGCATATGATCACGGCCGTATGGTAGGAAGACACAGTGATAGGCTCTCCTCACGTCGATTAATTGTCTCTGAGGTCTACTCGTTGGGATACATCACTAGTCTAGGTCTCTTCTCTCGCTGGACAGAACTTTATGTTTCCCAATATTGCAGTTCGACGAGGGATGATGGCACGTGGAGTGACTCCACAAGTGTGTGAGGTCATCCATACAGGATCGAACTAGGAGCGACTATTGTTAAAAACTGCTCTCTAATAGAGAGGAGAAGTAAGACATGAGACCATACATTTGTTAGTGTGGCACGATACTGCTTTGTGTATGCAGATCGGCCAATGCTAGTGAGTTGTAAAAACCCAAACAGGTGAGTATAGAGCGTCCCTTTCTGTCCTGAGGCACATGAGGCGCAGGTTCTGACACGATATGTGATGTTCTTCGTGTACTCACGACAACGTGGTCTGCCGCAGGGAATCCCTCCAAGCGGCTGCCGCGTCCGGAGAGCTAGCAGGCTGTCGCGTGTCAGGGTCAACGGCCAGCCCCACTTTCGCTTGTGGCGGGGCGAGGGTCCCGTGTAATCCCTCAGGTAAGCAGCCGGGTGACTGTCAGCGTGTAGGATGGGACGCTCGCCCTCTAGCAGGTAGCCGAAGACCTCTTGTTTTTGCGCTGGCTGGCCTCTGCATTGCCACGTTCCTCGTCATCTGTACAATTCTTACAAAAGTCTTATGCCTAACTTTTTCCCATGACCTTCTATGTTATAATAAATTTACCTAATGAAACATTGATGGTCTGTCATTTCAGACACTCTTATTTTACTTTTATAGTTATTAATCTATGGCAATCATTATAACATCTAATCTAGACATGGAAATAATTTATTTTGATATACGTGTAGAGACCGATCTCAGTAAGTACATGGTGTGTGATAACTGATGCTTTGTAATGGATGAACAACTAAATGTGCGGGCCCGCACTAATATTACTATTAATTATATAGATCGACAGTAGACATGCTTCAAGAATTAACTACCATATCCCAACGATCTACATTCTACGTCTTTTAATTAAATTATGTTGTTATGCAGGTCTAAGTTTTTACTGTGCTATAAAGAACATGCAACTACGCTACTTTCGCTCGCCCGTCGTCCCTCCATCTCGGGTCTGTGGTTTGGTGACCTGAAAAATCGCAACTCAACAGGCGCGCGCCACACTTGTGGTAGAAAACCCCCACAATATTAATCTAGTTATTGTTAAATCCTACAGTTTAACTTATCCTAGTATCGTACTTTCCCTTTATTTATTTATTTATTTTATTTTATTTATTTATTTATTTATTTATTTATTTATTTTTTTTTATTTACCTTATACAATACCCTTACATAGTTCCTGTTACGCTGAGATGTCTTGCTGCTCGCCGCTATTGACGACAGTGATGTGCACGCCGTACGACATGACCTCCGAGTTTTCATTACGCCTCACTGAAACTCCAGAGACTGGGTTAGCCATGGCTATACACGACAATAAATTTATAGTTGCAACTTCCTTCTCTATGTGAAGCGGTTTTCGCGATCGAAGTACACCTTTCCAGAAGCAATGTAATATGACCAAGCCAGGACTGGTTCCTGTTGAGGATTCAGACACCCAACACACGCCAGCTACACAGTATGTCACGAATATCCAAGTACAATTCCTTGGTGATTCATCTGTGACAAAAACGAGCAGCACGCTAAATCCCCAACCAGCACATTAGCATGGTAGGCTTTTATGCCCTCATTTCTCTCGTCTAGGGCACCATTAGAGTCAAATGCTCACAGGTTCACCCCGACTTGCAAGACAACGACACCGGCGCAGCTCTGCAAAAACTATACTGCCCATATTCACCCTCGAAATCGCGCAATATACCACAATCGTGCAGTGCACTGACGCGTGCCTGCAAGCATTGGTATGAACGTCTCACGAACTGGTTGTGGCCGCTATGGAGCGTATCACGACCTCTCAGAACGCTTCTAAGAGCACGTTCTTGTATGCGCCCGTTTGTGCGACGTCTCGTCACTCATCCTTATCCCTTAACATGGACACCAGATAGGAAAGGACAAAAACATTGCTCATGAAAAGGTAGTGTCTCCTACTCCATCGACATTGGAGATCGCAAACATAAACAAAAAGAGGATAGCAGCAGTAAATTCTTATGCAAGACAACGCAGCGTGTTAATACTTTAGCAATCTTAATCTATTAATGTAACGATTATTGTTCCCCGAACAAAGGTTCATATATTTGCCTATTCTACTATGTACATTTCTTACACTACTACTATTCTACGAACTCCTTTATGTGAGAGAAGTGGTGGAGTCCTATGGACTAGCGTCAATCCCTTCTTAGACTCCCCCTCCTCTGACGTGCATTAGGATTTGGAGGTCTAATTTCAATCTCCTGGTTCTCCTGTTGTCCTTGATTTCGCTCCCTCCAATTACGGTCGCTTTGCCGTTCGTCATTCCTCCTGTCCCAGATTGCTTGTCTGGATTGACCCTGTTCCCTGACGTTCTGGTTTCCGTGTCTCTGGTTTCCATAACCTTGAATAGCGTAACCTTGATCTCGGTAACCCTGGTTTCCTAACTGACCAGTGCGATTATGCGATCTGTTGTCGTCTTCCCTTGCTGGCCCGTGGTATTTGTTATTTTGCGCCTTCTTCCTGTCCTTTGCGTCTTGTTTATCGAAGACTACTTCGAGTTCGCGCAGTAGACTCTTGAATGCATCTATGTCAGATCCACACTTCCCGACAAGTGTCTGTTGATACCTAACTGGCAATTTCGAAAAGCAAAATTTAATAATTTCTCCGTTGCTGTATGGACTATCTAAAAACTGATTCTTCTTGAGTAAGTCATCAAAAAATTTGGTTGCGCTCTTATGCCCGGACACTTCCAGTTCAGGACAAAATATTATTTCCTCTTTAATCCTGTCTTGCGTTTCCTTTGACCAGTAGGTCCGCAGGAATGCACCAACAAATTCCTGATAAGTCCGACACGTCGCTGCCACGCCCCGCATCTTTTCCGCGGCTTGGCCTTCGATGTGTCCACACATGAATTCTAATTTGGCCTGGGTTGGCCATGACGACGGTAATGAATTAGTAAATTGCATCACCCAGCTCTTCGGATGCATCGACCCTCCATTATCTTTGAACTTCTGGAATTTGAGTATCGACAGGAAGTGATTGTGATCAAAATTCTGTCCGATCCTCGCACTGGTGTTGTCAGACGTTTCCGATACTTGCACGTCTGCGGAGTGTCCTGATCTATCTTGCTGATAACTGTGATGTGCTACGTCTGTATCACAGTGGAAGTGGCATTCAGCATTCACTCTTCTAAGTGGGCTGCAATTATTGGAGCTATTACTCGCTGTTTCTGCGTGTGCATTGTTTGTTCCGCACGCTGTCACTGGGCTAGAGCACGGCGGGCTTTTCCTCGGAGACACAATCCTGTGTGCTCCATCATTGGTATCCGAACGCGCAGTGCTCGTGTGCCCATTTCGCTCTAGTTTTGCTATCCGACTCTCTACTTCTTTCATTCGTTTCGTGATGTTCGTAACCGCAATATTACCTTGAGTCTTTAAGGCCGCTAGGGATTTCGAGTGGACTTGTGTCGCACGTCGCAAGCGCCCTGCGAGTTTAAGAGTTACTCTTGCGATTTTCATTGCCCCTGTTGCTGCAGTTTTGGCTAGGCCTGCTACTTTTTGTGCTACCATTGACATTTGTTTTGCTTCTCCACATTCTTTCTTTATTGTTAATAATTCCCCACGAATTGCCCCTATATGCGAGATTATTGCCTCAGTGTCCCTCTTACGCTGTTCGTCAGCTTCTTCCTTCTCCTTCTTACGTTGTTTCTCCTCTTCTTCCTTCTCCTTCTTACGCTGTTCGTCAGCTTCTTCCTTCTCCTTCTTACGTTGTTTGTCAGCTTCTTCTTTCATTGATCGTAGGAAGCTCAGTATTGGGTTTACGTCATCTTCTTGATCCTCTTCAAACATGGGCGATGTAACTCTGGACACCTGGGCGCTAGAGCTCTGACGTGACCGAGCTGGCCTCTGTCTGCACTCGTTCGTTTGACTATAAACTTCTGCTACCGTCTGGACCTGTGTGCCTGTCTCTGTTTCATCCTCTACTTCACTATCATAATCACGGCCGCAACGCTGCTCTGAGATCGCGTCCAAATCACCTTCCTCATCAATGCCCCTGGCGTCCTGTCCTGCTAAAAATGTGCCCATCTCATCTCCGAACCTATTCCCGTCAGTAAACTGCCCCTTATCCATTATGCTATCCTCTTTTGTTTTAGCTTCGCCCGATAATAGTCGTGCCTTACTTCTCGTTATCATTCATAAAAACAAATTCATCTAAAATGCACAATAAAATTAATCTACTCCATATATTTTTTACACATAAACATAAAATTTCAACAACGCTGTTCCAACGCTGTAATCACAAACACAATTTGATGTGGTACAGAAACCGCACACAAATCCGACAAAGTGCGATGCGGTACAGACACCACATCAGCGAAACACACAAAAAAAACAATGAACAAAAAATATATACACTGAAAACAAAAACTGTAGTCATGCGCCGCTACTTAAAACTAAACGCGGAACTACCAAAAAAAACTTGGGTATTAATCATTAAAAAAAAGTAGAGAAAAAAAATTGAATGTTCCTACTAAGAATCCTGTTTGTTTATCAGAGATTCACAGGAAAGATCCGAGGCCAAGGGTCGCCATATTATGCGAGGTGCCGGGGCTAGTAGTGTATTTATCACTAAATTCTACTAGAATCCACATGTGTAAATCATGCTCTAAGCCCCCCCTATTCTAACTCCGACTTTTGCTGTTGCACAAGGATAAAAAAAATACGCGAACTGACTCTAATCAACCCTGCTAGTGGAGTAGAAGAGAGTTTGGCACCTGCAATAATTTAATTTGATACATAAGTTAAATAAACAAAGGTTTCCTTAGCATAGTGAGGAATGATAGGGTTGCTCTATCGATTAACAGAATGAAAGTTCTGTTCAAAATAACAATATGATTTATTAAGCTTAAACACAGAATAGTAAAAGAAACACAGGAAATTTATAAATCATCAAATTGGCTAAAATTGGAGATTCATACAAACACTATAAAGGTGAAGTTGTCCCTAACTTAGATCCTGAGGTTTAAGACGAAGTGGTATGTGGAGCCAATTCCTTTCCACTCAAATCTCAAGAGAGACACACAGCTAACCCAATAGTAGTTGCTGTTACTCGAAACTGAACACAGTTAGAAAAGGATGAACAGGCGCGCTCTGCTGAGCTCTGATTATCACCTAGGAAAAATCCCTATCTGCCGGTGCTGCGGACGTACATTACCAACAGTCTTCTTATCTCCCAGAACACGATCTGGCGTACCGCAGGCGAGGGCTGGCTGCTTCGACGTCCTCGACCGAAAGGCGACTGCCGACTTCCCAGAGCACCCGTACAGGCCGAACACACAACCTTCCCGCCCCCACGACAGTGGTCGTGGTTACGTTCCAATCAGCAACACGAAAACCGGCGGAAATTCCACTCCATTGCCGGAGCACTACCATTCCACCAATGGAGATTCTTGGCGCCAATTTCTGTGCTGATTTTGCAGAAAGTGCGGGAATTTTCCCGCCACAACTGCGTGGGTACACAAGTCATTCCCACGCCTCGCTGGTAGCCCGCCAGAAAGTGTTTTCGCAAAGTTTCTCTGAAGTAACGGAACCTCTAGCCCAGCCGCTACTTCACACCCCAGCGGGCGTGTCTCTTGACAATGTCGGCGTCTGAAAAGCATTCACTCGACTGCCTCACACACGTCGGCTTAACTCTCTCCAGTTCCACAAAGCCCGCCTGTCACCGGCCCACCCGGGTGACGAGAGACGCTGCGTGGGAAGTACGCGTGTTAAGGAAAAGCAACCCTCCACCGCATGCAACTAGAGAGGAGAATCGTAAGATAGAAATATGAGAGGGGGCTCATGCCACCTCTCACTACTACTTCTCATTACCTTCGTCTTTCTTCGATTTACTCTCAATCCATACTCTACAGTCATTAGACTGTTCATTCGGTTCAGCAGATCCTATAATTCTTCTTCACTTTCCCTCAAGATAGCAATGTCATCAGCGAATCGTATCATTGATATCCTTTCACCCTGAATTTTCACTCCTGAATCTTTTTTTTATTTCCATCTTTGCTTCCTCGATGTACAGACTGAACACTAGGGGCGTAAGGCTACTTCCTTGTCTTACACCATTCTTAATACGAGTACTTCGTTCTTGGTCGTCCACTCTTATTATTCGCTCTTGGCTGTTGTACATATTGTGTATGACCCGTCTCTCCCTATAGCTCACCCCTACTTTTTTCAGAATTTCGAACATCTTGCACCATTTTTCATTGTCGAACGCTTTTTCCAGGTCGACAAATCTTGATTTTTCTTTAGTCTTGCTTCCATTATTAACCGCAACCTCAGAATTGCCTCTCACGTGCCTTTACTTTTCCTAAAGCCAAACTCATCGTCATCTAGCGCATCCTCAATTTTCTTTTCCATTCTTCTGTATATTATTCTTGTAAGCAACTTTGATGCATGAGCTGTTAAGCTGATTGTCCGATAATTCTCGCACTTGTCACATCTTGCCGTCTTCGGAATTGTGTGGATGATGCTTTTTCGAAAGTCAGATGGTATGTTGCCAGACTCCTACATGTTACACGCCAACGTGAATAGTCGTTTTGTTGCCACTTCCCCCAATGATTTTATAGATTCTGATGGAATGTTATCTATTCCTTCTGCCTTATTTGAACTTAAGTCCTCCAAAGCTCTTTTAAATTCCGATTCTAATACTGGATTCCCTGTCTCTTCTAAATCGACTCCTGTTTCTTCTTCTATTACATCAAACAAATCTTCCCCTCATGGTGCCTCCAATGTATTCTTGCCACCCATCCGCTCTCTCCTCTGCATTTAACAGTGGAATTCCCGTTGCACTCTTAATGTTACCAACCTTGCTTTTAATGTCACCGGTGGTTGTTTTGACTTTCCTGTATATGGAGTCTGTCCTTCCGACAATTTCTTTTTCGATGTCTTCACATTTTTCCTGCAGTCATTTCGTCTTAGCTGCCCTGCACTGCCTGTTTATTTCATTCCTCAGCGACATGTATTTCTGTATTGCTGAGTTTCCCGGAACATTTTTGGACTTCCTCCTTTCATCGATCAGTTGAAGTATTTCTTCTGTTACCCATGGTTTCTTCGCAGTTACCTTGTTTGTACCTATGTTTTCCTTCCCAACTTCTGTGATGGCCCTTTTTAGATATGTCTATTCCTCTTCAACTGTACTGCCTACTCAGCTATTCCTTACTGCTGTATCTATAGCTTTAGAGAACTTCAAAAATATCTCGTTATTCCTTAGTACTTCCGTATCCCACTTCTTTGCGTATTGATTCTTCCTGACTAATGTCTTAAACTTCAGCCTGCTCTTCATCACTACTGTATTATGATCTGAGTCTATATCTGCTTCTGGGTACGCCTTAAATCCAGTATCTGATTTCAGAATCTCTGTCTGACCATGATGTAATCTAATTGAAATCTTCCCGTATAACCCGGCCTTTTCCAAGTATACCTCCTTCTCTTGTGATTCTTCAACAGAGTATTCGCTATTACTAGCTGAAACGTGTTACAGAACTCAATTAGTCTTTCTCCTCTCTCAGTCTTTGTCCCAAGCCCATATTCGCCTGTAACCTTTTCTTCTACTCCTTCCCCTACAACTGCACTCCAGTTTCCCATGACTGTATTCATTCATACCCCTTTACTTACTGTATTAGCCTTTCAATATCCTCATACACTTTCTCTACCTCTTGATCTTCAGCTCGCGACGTCGGCATGTGTACCTGAACTATCGTTGTCGGTGTTGGTTTGCATTCGATTCTGATAAGAACAAACCTATCACTGAACTGTGCCCTACCTTCCTATTCATAACGAATCCTACACCTGTTATACCATTTTCTGCTGCTGTTGATATTACCCTATACTCATATGACCAGAAATCCGTGTCTTCTCTCCACTTCACTTCACTGACCCCTACTATATCTAGATTGAGCCTTTGCATTTCCGTTTTCAGATTTTCTAGTTTCGCTACCACGTTCAAGCTTCTGCCATTCCACGCTCTAACTCGTAGAATGTCATCCTTCCGTTAATTATTCAACATTTTTCTCATGGTAACCTCCCCCTTGGCAGTCCCCTCTCGGAGATCTGAATGGGGGACTATCCCGGAATCTTTTGCCAATGGAGAGATCATTTGCTATAATGGGTATTAAAGCAAAACAATAATTGTGTACTTGCAGAACGACGGTTCTTCTACACTTCATTATTACTTTTTTCTGCAAGCACGTGAACAGAGTATAAAACTGCAGGTTGATAATACCAGCCTTGTTGCCAGAAACACATGAAGCTTCCATTGACTTTTAGCAAATCTTTGACAGTTACAAGAGGAAAGCGTAAGACGTGATTTATCAGTTAGAGGTTAATTACATCTGACGTTATTGATGGGAAATCAACAGAACCAGCGCAAGTAACAAAAGAGAAGGAGGCAATTTATCGTCCGTATTATTTGTAGTTATACATTATCGACGTTCTGCGTGGTTGAGATGCTGTGGTCGATGCAGGGATACAGCACAGTTGATCATAAATTCTGAAATCACTTCTTTGTGCTGAAGATCACCCATAGTTTTCGCAACGAACAAGACCAACAAAAATTAACCTGTAAATAGTGTAACATGCGTACGGAATAGCTGTATAATATGAAAATACCGGTACAAGAAAAAAAAGCAGTGACTTTCGAACTATAATTGTTGATAATAACGACATTATACTACAAGCGAAATATTTTTATCAAAAATTTGTTAACATCGCTTCTGATAACAGTATGCAAGTACAAAACAAAGGTAGCAGGCTTAAAATGAAGTGATGGACAATCACAAGGCATCTAAGAGGCAACGTTCAAGTAGAGATACAGTTCAGTATTTGTGAAACGGTTGCTGATTTGAAGGAACTGAGAAGCTAGTTTGAGAAAGCAAGCAACACATACTTAAAAAAAGGGGAAAATTTGAAGACATTCTTATCGATGTAATCTACCAAACGGAATAAGAAATATTGACATTAGCAAGGAAATTTTTGCAGAGAAGACAGAAGATGGTAAAAATAGAGCATGGAACCAGCGAGAGCAGAGGATGTATCTAAAATATATGAAAAACATGTATAGACAGTATTTGGCCGTAAAATATGCAGCTCGTAACAATGTGTTGCGTAACATAAAAATTAAGGTTTAAGAGTAGCAGATCTTCGCAGAGCATTCCAGCCGAGCACTTTTACAGGCCATGGCAAGACGTGAATCAGATTAGCTCTGCCATCTACCGACGAGAATCAAAACCTGTTAACCCTTATAGGCTTCAAGATGTCCAGAATGTACCGACTAACATGGGAAAGGCCTCAGACACGAACAACCGATTCGGCTCATGTTTGGCATACTCATTTGTGCACGTCCTAAAATGAAAGACTCTACGATAATTCGCCTCAGACACTTCCCGGTTGTGAGAAAACTACACCTAAAGTTCATGGAGCGGAGTCGATTCACAAGTGACTGGATCGATAGATATCTGAAAATTGATCATTTTCCATGAATATAAACGCATATTTTCTGGAAATTTAGGAATGAAACTTTTTTGACTTATATACCGATAAGTAGGAACAGGAAATATTCGTCTTATTTTATAGCAAAATTCCGTGTTATTTATCGCCACATTCGGTGTTTTTTTTGCCATAATGGGTGCTTTATTTGCCAGATTGTTAGTTCTGCAAACAAGTTAACAATATTGCCAAATTCCGTATTATTTTTTGCCAAATTCAGTGTAATTGTTTGCAAATTTCGCTGATTTTTTGCCAAATTCGGTGTATTTTTTGCCACGTTTGGTATCATTTTCTGCCAACATCGGTGTTGTTTTCGCCAAATACAGTGTAATTTTGTTTGCAGAAATGGGCGATCCGTTCTGTCAAATTTTAAGTTAATTTTTGAAGTATTTGGAGATTTTTTGCGGAGTTTGTTGTTTTTTTTCCAAATTACGTGAGATATTTTTGGCATGTACTGTGTTATTTTTTGTCAAATTCTTTGCAGTTTTTGACATGCTTGGTGCTCCTTTTTTTGCAAAGTTCATTATTATTATTTGCCAAAATGCGATGTTGTTTATTTCACCAAATTCGGTGTTGTTTTATTTTGCCAAATTTGGTGCTTTTTGTCAAGCTGGATGTTGATTTTGCCGAATTCGGTGTTTTTTGCAAAATTCCGAATCATTGTTGCTAAGTTAGGTGATGTTTTCGTCGTCACATCAAGGTTCGTTAAGTGGGAAAAGAAGTGTCATCTTAAGATTATAGTCGAACTTCAGCCCTGAGAAGGCTAGCGATCAAAATGCAATCTTAACAATCAACACATACCAATTACGAATATTCGAAAACAGCCGTCCTCGGATTTACAACATTTTTATATGGAACAATCTGGTAAAAATCACCTATTACACTTTATTTCGATAAAAACTTCGTATTATTTTTCCCATTATCTTTTTCGCGAAATTTTCCTATCGCTACTCATAAGGAAAGTGCCACTCTCCGCATCGATGCTAGTAGGATTAGGAAGGTTAATACGGTAAGCAGAGGAATAAGGAATAATAACAAAGTAGACAAATAAATTTCTCAAACGACTTGGGTTGGTAAAAAATTAAAATTTTAAGCTTTGTTGCATAAACGCTATTTCGAACAGTTCTGCTGCGAAGACGGGTATCCGACAAATGTTATCGAATACGGAAGGACAACTAATCCTTGTAGCAGTTGATAGTCTACGTGAAACAGTGCATTCGTGCACGGCGCAGTATTCTGTCACAGCGTCTGGGAAATGGTGACCTAAATGTTTCCCGTGTTCATAAGAAACTAATGATTCATTTGTTCCTTGTGGTATAGAAGAGGTCAGTCGTTAATTTGTTGATAACATTTTAAAACCATACGTCGCTGTTAACATGTTTTGTTTGATGTTGGATGCCTGGAATGGACGAACTAACAGGGTCGTGTGATGCCATGCTTATAAATGACGAGGGTCAATCGGCCTGCACGATAAAAGTAAAATCACCAAACTCCACATATGTGTGCCCATCATGTGATGCTCATTTTTATCGCGATGTTAAAAACTTTATTTCAAGGCTACAGAATTACGGTCTGCTTCTGAAAACTCAACGGGAGTTCCACAACCCAACGGATGCCATAACGAAACACAGCATAATTCATGCTCAACTTTCAGCACTGATTTTTCAGACAACGTTGTCGTATGCGTGGTATGCATCAAAATTAATCCCCGAAAACGAAATTGTTTTAGATGTAAACCAAGGGCCGGCCTCGGTGGCCGAGCGGTTCCAGGCGCTTCAGTGCGGAACCGCGCGACTGCTACGGTCGCAGGTTCGAATCCTGCCTCGGGCATGGATATGTGTGATGTCCTTAGGTTAGTTAGGTTTAAGTAGTTCTGAGTTCTAGAGGACTGATGACTCAGATGTTAAGTCCCATAGAGCTCGGACCCATTTGAACCATTTGTAAACCAAGTTTGTTTTCCTCCGAATCTTCGCAAAGAACGATGTAGTTGCACGAAGATTTCATTCGTTAGATGTTCTTGGTGCTGTGAGTATATTTGCTTCGAATGTTTATATGACAAGTACCATCCATATAGTTGTTCGAAAGAAACTGAGAGCATGCAACAGAGTGAGTGAAACAGACATTGTAGATTGCCCAGGATTAAATGTTTAATTCCTTAGTAACTAAAGTTGTTTGAAATATTTATTTTGGTACCTTGTTATTATTGTAATTCCTGTTGGTTTACTTACCTTATTAACGCTCCTGTGCCTACCAGTTTCTAACCTCCAAAAAATACGAATAAAAATAACTGCAGAATGCAACTTAGAATCGAGCACATGTTTTCCCTCCGCAGCCACATACGCTCTTTTTTTTTTACGTTGCACCAGCGTCTGAAAGAAGATCATTTTGGAAAAGAAATAGCTAAAGTATGTTTTAAAGCTAATTTACACTGCTACTAATGACAGGAATGAATGATGAAACGTTAGCCAATGCACCTGGTCGCCAGACTGCCTTGCTTTCCTTGCGTAACAAAAGCTTATAACGTGATAAGAGTAACTGTATACGAGATTCACGCCGACGTACAGTTAGCATTCACAACAACAAAACGGAAATTGAATTATGAACGCTCTCCCGCCGAAACAAGCAAACTGGCATCTGCACGTCGCCAACATGTTGGTAGATGCACACAGAATCCCAAGTCCATAAGGCGTGTTCCGGGCACATATTTCACATTCACAATGAAGTCATCAAGTCATCTTCTCATACCCGGGACACCCCAGCTTCGATGGTGTGTGGGGGAGGGGGGGGGGAGGAATTTAACCTAAAAGTTGGCATAGAATTGACGGTCTCTCGAATTGTGCGTGATAAAGGTAAAACGATATTGCAGGAACGTCCAAAAACCACGAACGCTATAATCTCCTTCATGAAACAAGTAAGAAATGGATAGGTCATTTGTCCATCTCATTGTGATGGTCTTCATATGTGGGAAACAGCTATCATTCGGGAACAGAAGTGACGTCAGTGCAACGACATAGGGATCCTTTTGTAGAGAGGGCAAGCATTTTCCGAACCAGTTGACACAATTTTGCAGAAGATCCACACTCCATCCGGCGTTCACCCGTGTGACGGATGTGACACTGGGAACAAAGAGCCTAATCTGTCATGTTAATGGCATGTAGGGGAAGTTGTGTAATGTATTTTCCATTAAAAACCAGAAACCAGGTCGCAGGTCGCACGAGCGATTATGTAAAGGAGGGCATGGTGCACATAACACCAGACCATGTGCCATGCGATCTTCCCACCACATTGCAGGCATGATCTCTCATCGTTAGGCTATAAATATTACGTTCCGTAGGGTTCCTGGTACGAGGCAAGTCTATGAAAACAAAACTGTGTCCAGTGAAGAAGGGTAAGGGTCTGATGTGTGAGAAGGAGGTAGGAACCGGTAGAAAAATACACTACTGCAATGGTCGCCACTCGGGAGGGAGGGACCAGTTCATCAGTTTGTCTGAGCCCAGGGATATGTTTGCCATTCCCTTACGGGGAGTGTCAGTGAAGTCATCAGCCATAATTGTCGCTGTAAGAATATCCACAGCCACCCTGTCAAGGGTTCCCATTAACAAGTGGACATCAACCATTGCTGTGTTGTGGTATTCTATTGCCACATGGAACTGTTTGCAGTGGTCCACAAAGATGCCTGCAATATCATTCTGGGAATGATACATCTTGCATATTTATTTATTATTTATTTTTATTTATACGTCAAGTTCCGTAGGACCAAATTGAGGAGCAAATCTCCGAGGTCATAGAACATGTCAGTACATGAAATTGCAACGCAAAAGCAATAACGGATAAAAATAGAATGTTTACAAACCCGAAAAAAGTTAGTTCATAAGTTTAAGTAAACGCAATCAACAATACAATAAGAATAAGCTTAATTTTTCAAGGAACTCCTCGACAGAATAGGAGTGACCCTTGAGGAAAACTCTTCAGTTTAGATTTGGAAGCACGTGTATTACGCAAAGATTTTTGAATTCGAGTGGTAGCTTATTAAAAATGAATGCAACAGTACACTGCACACCTTTCTGAACAAGAGTTACGGAAGTGCGATCCAAATGCAGGTTTGATTTCTGCCGAGTATTAAATGAGTGAAAGCTACTTATTCTTGGGAATAAGCTAATACTCTTAACAAGAAATGATAGTAAGGAATATTTATATATTGAGAGGCCAATGTCAAATTACCCAGACTTGTGAACAGGGGTCGACCAGAGGTTCGTGAACTTACACCCCTCATTGCCCGAACTGCCCGAGCCAAAAATATCCTTTTATAATGGGAAGAGTTACCCCAAAATATAATACCATACGACATAAGCGAATGAAAATAAGCAAAGTAGACTGATTTTCTTGTTGAACGAGCACTCACTTCAGATACCGTTCGAATAGTAAAAATGACAGCATTAAGTCTTTGAACAAGATCCTGAATGTGGGCTTACCACGACAGTGTACTATCTATCTCCACATCTAGAAATTTGAACTGTTCAGTTTCACTAATCATATGCCCATTCTGTGAAATTAAAACGTCAGATTTTGTTGAATTGTATGTTAGAAATGGTGAAAACTGAGTCTTATAGTGATTTAGCATTAGTTTATTTTCTACAAGCCATGAGCTTAGGTCATGAACTGCACTATTTGAAACAGAGCCAGTGGTGCACACAACATTCTTTACTACCACTCTAGTGTCATCAGCAAACAGAAATATTTTAGAGTTACCCGTAATACTAGAGGGCATATCATTTATATAAGTAAGGAACAGGAGTGGCCCCAACACTGATCCCTGAGGCACCCCCCCCCCCCTCCCCCACATCACAGCCATTCTCAACAATGTGAATAATGCTGTCTGCTGCTAAAGAGGTGAACCAATTGTGAGCTACTCCCCATATTCCGTAATGGTCCAACTTCTGGGGCAGTATTTCGTGATCAAAACAATCAAATGCCTTAGTTAAATCAAAAAATATACCAAGCATTCGAAACCTTTTATTTAACCAATCCAGTACCTCACAGAGAAAAGAGAATATAGCATTTTCAGTTGTTAAACGACTTCTAAAGCAGAATGTACAATTGATAGCAAATCGTGTGATATAAAATGATCAATTATACTTACATCCGCAGCCTTTTCAATAACTTTAGCAAACACTGATGGCATATCCCTTTCTCCCTTTTTATAAAGCAGCTTTGCTACTTAGTATTTTAATCGTTCAGGAAACTGACCATTCCTAAAAGAAAAATTACATATACGGCTAAATACAGAGCTGACATATGCAGCACAGTACTTTATTATTCTGCTAGGCACTCCATCATGACTTCAGTGATTTAGTTATTGGCTCAATCTCTCTCTTGTCTGTATCACGGAGGAGTATTTCAGACATCAGTCTTGGAAAGGCATTTGCCAAGAAAGTTATATGATTCCCTGTAGAAACTAAATTATTATTTAGTTCACCAGCGATGCTCAGAAAATGATTGTTAAATAATGTACATATATCTGATTTATCAGTAACAGAAATATTTTAACTGTGAACTGACTTTATATCGCCGACCTTGTGCTGCTGACCACACACTTCCTTCACAACTGACTATATGGTTTTAATTTTATCCTGTAAATTAGCTATTCTATTTGCATATCACATACTCTTTACGATACTGTTTGTAATGGGCTTGACTGTGACTACTTCTAACATTTTGATGTAATTCCCACTTTGTTCTACATGATATCCTTATCCCACTAGTCAGCCACCCAGGCTGCCTATTTCTGCTAAGTACCCCATTTAGAACGTTCTAATGGAAAGCAACTCTCAAAGAGCATGAGAAATGTGCTAAGGAAAGCATTATGTTTGTCATCTATGTTATTGGCATTATGAACATCCTGCCACTCTTCCTCCTTGACAAGGTTTAAAAAACTCTCTATTGCTGTTGGATTAACTTTCCTACATAGTTTGTAATTAAATATGACATCGGTTTGAGTACGACAGCCTTTTAGTGTTAAAATTTGAGCACCATGGTCTGAAAGGCCATTCACGCTATTACTAACAGAATGCCCATGTAGTAATGAAGAATGAATAAAAATACTGTCCATGGCTGTGCTACTGTTCCCCTCACCCTACTTGGCAAAAACACAACCTGCATCAGATCATATGAATTTAGGAGATCTATCAACATCCTTTTTCTTGCGCCATCATATACAAAATTAATATTGAAATCACCATATAATTTCTGGTACTTCCTACAAAGTGAATCAAGAACCCTCTCTAGATGGAGCAGAGATGCTCGGAAGTCAGAGTTAGGGGACCTATAAACAATAACAGTTAGATGCTGCACTACATTCAAATATATGTTCAGTGCGGTGCCGTGATAGGTCTGTGGACTCAAATGGAATACTGTTTTTTACGTACATAGCCACTCCCTCAACTTGCGAGGAACTCCTTGAAAAACAGCTAACTAATCTGTATCCTGGTAAAGGAAGCCTCTGAATTGTCAAATTATTTAAGTGATGCTCCAACATACCAATAATTTCAGAGTCAGCATCTATAAGCAGTTCACTAACTTTTTCTCTAATACCTCATATATTTTGATGAAATATGCTAATTCCTTCTCTGCTTCGAAACATGACATCCTCTGAAGGTGAGCCCTTAGTTGGAGGGACTTCCTTTAAGCAACTATACCTATCAGCTGACTACAATCCAAAAAAAGGTGCAGCTCTATCACCAACTACTACAGGAATTTTTCCATGAGTGATCCCACCACTACCCACTACACTCTAACATATAGGCTTTACCAGCCTCCCCTTCCCATAACTAAGGTGCAGACCATGCCTAGTAAACCCGATCTACTGATGGACCCAACTGGCACATCTGAGATGTGGCCCATTCCCTCTGCTATCAGCACCCTCCCCAACCCCATGTTAAAGAACCTAACAGCCGCATTAAGATAAGGCCGATCATGACGCTGAAACAGTTGCACGAAATGCATATTAGTGCCACCAGTTTGAGCAGCTATCCTTACCAGGTCACCACCTACATCATAAAGACTGTTCCCTGCTCCACCCACTGTCACTATCTGATCCTCCTTAAAATTCCTACTCTCCTATGCTGTCAGTCACATGAGCTAACCCTGCACGAGGCTTCACAATGCTGGTGACCTGGTACTCACTCCCCAACACCTCCTGAAACTGCTGGTTCACACCTCTACCGTGCGAACTACCTATCAGCAGAACCTTCTTCTTTCTATCAGACTTTGCAACTGACTTGGGCCTCTTAACTACTGAGGACTGCTGCATGTTTCCTACACCTACAGCTACAAGAGACACCTCTCCACTCAACTCTGACAGTTGGTCAAATCTATTGCATATACGCAAAGTATAACTCTCTGAATTACCTCCTCCTCTTAGTAGCTGCTTTCTTGCCAACTGCCAGTTCACATTCCCCACCAACCTTCACCCTCCTCAACCTATCTAGTTCCTCATTTTCGCGTTGCAGCTGCACCTGAAGGGCACAGATCTTACGCTCCTGCTCCTCTATTTCCACTACCGATTCTGTATTTCCAGGAGAGGATCTCGCTAGAATGCCCACTGCGTTCCCCCCAATGAAAATACTTTGAATAAATCCTACATTGTAACCCACTACTCACAAACCTACGACAGAGCCCACACCTCTCACTCATGGTAAAATTTTACAGTTACTGAAAAAGACTATACGTCCACGTTACCCAAGTTCAATTACACCAGTAAAACTATTTATTGACCTAACATTAGCGATCTTGAAATTCTCTATTAAGAAGCAAGTACTTGTATTATTACTACTACACCGCAGCTGATACCAATACCAACAAAACTTCATAAAATTATTAGCTAAAACCAAACATTTAAGCGGCCACTGGAACACTCAGCGAAGTTAAAACACTGAATGAAAATTTTTCTGAAATATTTCACTAGAAACAATCAGAAACGTCAGCTGAAAACTAAAGCACGAAATTTACTAAACGACTTCAACGCACAGAAAACTCTAAAAAAACACAGCGAGCGAACGTTTCCGAAACTTTATTAAATCGTTATTTCGCCACAAACAGCACGAAACACCGCTGAAAAATATTGAATTTAATTACTGTATAACAGTGCAAAAATAACTTTGTCAGTACTTAGCTTTATAACTGCATGTCATAGAGTTCTCAGACACTACTGTTTCTGCAAATAATATGTACAGGGGTTCTGCTTGTACCTGGCCAAGACATCTCACATGTACCAGTCTGTGAAATTATCTTCACCTTAATCCATTGAATTTCAACCTGTCGTTGACTAGAGGGGCTTGACCTAAGAGCTCTTGGAGAACTGTGAAACAGCATTTCAAAGAATGTCAATGCCAGTATATTTTGTCGCAACCATAATTTATCACTGATCAGCGTGAAGCAGTATTGACGCATTCGAGACACCACCAAAGCATCGGAAGATATGCTGGATGCCATCTCACATAGATATTCCAAGTCATCTCTAAGAACTACTTTTATTCTTGATCCATGAGCTGTGTGACATTCAGCTTCCACATGCATCAGCTGCACCACAGCCTCTGCCACAGGAGGAAAGCAGTAAAAATGTAAGCAACACGGCTGAAGAAGGCTGTAGGCCATAACTCAGGAGCCGGCTGGGGTGGCCGAGCGGTTCTAGGCGCTACAGTCTGGAACGGCGCGACCGCTACGGTCGCAGGTTCGAATCCTGCCTCGGGAATGGATGTGTGTGATGTCCTTAGGTTAGTTAGGTTTAAGTAGTTCTATGTTCTAGGGGACTGATGACCTCAGCAGTTAAGTCCCATAGTGCTCCGAGCCATTTGAACCATAACTCAGGATCAAGTGTGGCAGCTGCGAGTCCTTGGGACACGGTCAAGACAACTCTCTGAATGGTGAGATACATGTATCCCGGCCGATGACCATACATGTGGTCCCAGGTTTAGCCAACGTTCAGCTTGTGCGCTAGCATTTTGAGTTTCTAGCATGTGGTAAAATGGGAATGTAGGCCCTTCTGGGATAACACACAAGTGAAGTCGCCACCAAGAATAATATGGTTCTAATGGCTCACAAACCTCTTGCGAATAGTATCGCCACCACTTGCACCACTTGGCGAAGCCCAAGCGAGCGTAAACATTTATTGCCCAGACACCATGGGAGGTCAGAGCAAGACCTCTAGCCAGTAGTAGGCAAGCCACTTCGTCAATCACAGTGCCTTTCTTTAGGAGTATAGCCATCCAACTATCATTGTCAGTACATGACGTTAGATAATCAGCATAGCCACAGATAGCCAGAAACATATTCAGTCCAACGTCTTGCAGGAGGGCAACAATGTGGTCTGACACCCGCACACTTTCCTAGAGCAATTGAAATTTGACGGGTGTGCCAATGGTGTTGACAATGATTGAGCCAAACCACTAAGAGTTTGATGGACCTGTGACTGCTGGGAGGCAAGAAGAGCAGCAACTTACGGAAGTGCCGCCCCAGGAGTCCGTAGATCATCATCCCGCGCCTCAGCTGATTAGCAGTCGTACGTTGGAGCAACAGCATTCGCTGCTGTCAGATTGACGGCTGTTTCATCCTCTTCATTAAAAGACCATACAGAGTTACGCTGACGCACTGCATCCAACAGAGCCCGTACCGAGGCTGTAGCAGTGTTGTGTCGCCGGTGAGAGAGGGCGCTGGCCCAGATACATCTACACGTAGATCTACATCGATACTCCGCAATCCACTTTACGCCACGTGGCGGGGGTACGCTATACCACTACTAGTCACTTCCTTCCTCTTCTCCTCGCAAACAGAACGAGGGCAAAAAGACTGTCTACATCTCTTCGTATGAGCCCTAATATCTCTTTGTGGTGCTTAAGCACATACTATGTCGGAGGCAACAGTAGTCAGCTACAAATGCCAGTTCTCTAACTTTTCTCAATTGTGTTCCGTGAAAAGAACGTCGTCTTCTATCCAGGGATTGCGATTTGAGTTCCTTGTTATATCTCTGTAACACTTGGACTGCTGCTCAAAATCCATAGGTGCAGTACCAGGCTCACGCAATGATAGTTTCCCTTCCTATGGGAGGAGAGCTTGTTGTTCCCCCACACAATCATGCACCATGAGATGATCCCGGTAACTGGGGTCCTCATAGTCTTGACATTGGGTTCGACACGTGTCAGATAGACAAACGGATGTTTCCGACGTGACATCAGCGACCTTTGCTTACATATGTGTAGTTGGATGTCTAAAGACACCTGGTGGTCCAGATGATCAGGCGTGAAAGCATCATTAGGGACCCTAGTCGAGGTGCTGACCACTGCACAAGACAGGCAGTTTAGGAACGGGCAAAGGCGTAGGTGTTGTTCCGTTCGCAACACCCTAAGGTATTATCAGAGTCGGTGGTGACCGCAGATGGAGATCGTTTTCGAGAACATTGATAAACGTCAGTGGGAGCGTCGTTGGTCACAACCTGCACGTCCCCATGCACACTAACTATGTCATCCTGCACTGCATACAGCTGTAACAGATGTGTCCTTCTTCATCACATTCTGCGCACGCCTTGGCTAGCAAAATGGTTCAAATGGCTCTGAGCACTATGGGACTCAACTGCTGAGGTCATTAGTCCCCTATAACTTAGAACTAGTTAAACCTAACTAACCTAAGGACATCACAAACATCCATGCCCGAGGCAGGATTCGAACCTGCGACCGTAGTGGTCTTGCGGTTCCAGACTGCAGCGCCTTTAACCGCACGGCCACTTCGGCCGGCTCCTTGGCTACCCATCATTACAATAGCATCGCACCTGCCCATATATACAGGGTGGTCCATTGATCGTGACCGGGCCAAATATCTCACGAAATAAGCATCAAACGAAAAAACTACAAAGAACGAAACTCGTCTAGCTTGAAGGGGGAAACCAGATGGCGCTATGGTTGGCCCGCTACATGGCGCTGCCATAGGTCAAACGGATGTTAACTGCGTTTTTTAAATAGGAACCCCCATTTTTATTACATATTCGTGTCGTACGTAAAGAAATATGAATGTTTTAGTTGGACCAATATTTTCGCTTTGTGATAGATGGCGCTGTAATAGTCGCAAAAGTATAAGTACGTGGTATCACGCAACATTCCGCCATTGCGGAGGGTATTTGCTTCGTGATACATTACCCGTGTTAAAATGGACCGTTTACCTTGTAAGTAGGCTGTTTATGTTTTCTTATTGGCAACGTTACGTAGCGCTCTGTATGAAAATCACTGGCTATGCTGTGTGCAGTCTGTGGCTAGTTTGCATTGTTGTCTGCCATTGTAGTGTTGGGCAGCTGGATGTTAACAGCGCGTAGCGTGGCGCAGTTAGAGGTGAGCCGCCAGCAGTGGTGGATGTGGGGAGAGAAATGGCGGAGATTTGAAATTTGTAAGACTGGATGGCATGAACTGCTATATATATTATGATTATTAAGGTAAATACATTGTTTGTTCTCTATTAAAATCTTTCATTTGCTAACTATGCCTATCAGTAGTTAGTGCCTTCAGTAGTTTGAATCTTTTATTTAGCTGGCAGTAGTGGCGCTCGCTGAATTGCAGTAGTTCGAGTAACGATGATTTTTGTGTGGTAAGTGATTTGTGAAAGGTATAGGTTAATGTTAGTCAGGGCCATTCTTTTGCAGGGATTTTTGAAAGTCAGATTGCGTTGTGCTAAAAATATTGTGTGTCAGTTTAAGCACAGTCCTGTATAATTGTTCAAAGGGGACGTTTCATATGTCGACCCTTAGCCGAGGATACCTCACTGGAATCTTCTGATTTTTTTCTTGTAGTTTGTGTAATTAGTGTAGATTTTGTTTATTGCTAGCGCGTAATTGTAGAAAGAATCTCTTTTGTAGTTGCAGTCTTTCATTGTTGTTGTGGCATGCATGTAGATTTGCACCAAGTATTTCGCAGCTGCGCTTGCGATTAACTAGATATTATATATAATACTGTGACAATAATGGCGTGTGAAAAACGTAACACTAGGCTCCAAAGTAAACTGAGAAATAATAGTGACGACGAGCGTAGCTTATCAGCACCACTGTGTAATGAATTAACAGACATTCGAAGTAGTAATTTGGTAATTGTGCATAGGGAAAAGGAGCGGGCGGCAAATAATGGTGTAGACAGTGAAACAGGTAGTGAACAGGGAAGCATTATCGATCGATCGGTCGGCAACAGCTCGCCTCAGGAATCCGAAATGACATGACACAATTTCGCAAATACTGTAGATTCAGGTTTTGGGTCCTCACCGTTTTCTCAAATAAGTCAAGACACATTTTCTGCTTGTCAAAATGTGAATGTTGCCGGTGCAACTTCACTGCCGAAAAGCACTGAGGAGCATGTTTCAGACACCAGTGCACTGTTATTACAGTTAATGCAACAAATGGGACAAAGGCTTCAAAAGTTAGACACAATGGAACAACACCAGAGACAAACACAGCAACAGTTAGACGCAATGGAACAAAATCTTCACACCACGCTTGAACAAACACGTGAAGATTTAACTACTGAGTTACATAAAATCGAATCGAAATGTCAAAAAGTCTGTAACGACGTAAAAACACAAATTTGTGAGCATTTTCAACCTATTTTTTCGCGGCATGAAAATGCGTTACAGAATCACGAAGCAGCCATAAAAGAACTGCAAACCATTGTTCATGAAAATCATGAGACCTTGTGGGCTAAAATTGACTCAGTTGCATCTACCGATTCGGTTACGCAACTTGCAAAAACTCAAGAAAACTTAAAGGACACAGAAGATTAGATTTCAACACAAATGGACACTCTGAAACTTGGTTCAGAAAAACACACTGAGGAAATGTGTTCACTATCGGAGAAAGTAGCCGAACTTTCGGACCAGTTCACCAACTTATCTACGAAGGTAGATGATAATCTGAATGACAAAACCGGTAGTCTTTAATGACACACGCCGGCCGCTGGTGGCCGAGCGGTTCTGGCGCTACAGTCTGGAACCGCGCGACCGCTACGGTCACAGGTTCGAATCCTGCCTCGGGCATGGATGTGTGTGTTGTCCTTAGGTTAGTTAGGTTTAAGTAGTTCTAAGTTCTAGGGGACTTATGACCTCAGCAGTTGAGTCCCATAGTGCTCAAAGCCGTTTGAACCATTTAATGACACAGAAGAGTGCGAACAAATTAGGAAATTCAAACAAAATCAGAATCAAATTAATACGCAACACCAAAGAGAAATCCGGGAAGTACAAGATCAGCTGACTCAGGTAATACAAGAATTACGTATTTCAGAGGACACTCGCGCTCCAACACGGGAAGAGGAACTTAGAAATACGGAAAAGCCACAAAATAATAACATATGACATTTCGGAAATTATGAAAGAAATTGGCAAGGTGCACCGAATTTTGTGATGGAACCGCCGACACGACGTAACAATGACCGGTATGCTACTCGCCGACACGATGATTTTGACTATAAGCTGTTCATTACTACACGTAAATTCAAAACGTTTAAGAATTCTGCCAACGACATTCATCCACAAGCGTGGCTCCATCAATTCTCTCATTGTTTTCCGCCCAACTGGTCATTAGAACACAGATTAGAATTTATGTGTGGCTATTTAGAGAATGAACCAGCTGTAAGAATGCGATCGGTCATTCACGATTGCCACAGTGAAGGAGAATTTTATCATGCCTTCCTCTCAGCATATTGGTCTCAAGCTACACAAGACCGAGTAAAACATAGCATCATAATGATGAAACATTTCGAACAATCTGAATTTTCCAGTCTTGTGAAATATTTTGAAGACATGTTGCACAAGAATCAGTACCTGTCAAACCCATACAGCCCCTCAGAACTCATCCGCATTTGCTTAATCAAATTACCTGAACATTTACGACATATTATTTTGGCAGGACGTTGCAAAGACGACATGAAGCTTTTCAGGGACTCTTACAAGAATTAGAAATTGACACTGATAATCGCGGAACGCGAAAACAGGAACACAACAATTACAGGTCACAACTGTCGCAATTCCGCGATGAAAGAAATAATAACTGGACACGACGAGGCTATTCTCACAACACAAATCGTGACCAAAACAGACACCACCCGTATGTCAACCACTGGCAAAGTAATAGTTACAGAGCAAGTTCGCATTTCCGTAGTAATGAATATGACAGAGACAATCATAGAAACAGACAATATGGTAACCAGAACTATTATTATCAAGGGAGACAGAATAACTTTAGATGTAATGGTCCAGCGCGCAGTTACGATTCAGGGAGAAATTCTCCATCACATGACCGACAAGAAAGAAACTACAGGAACTACCGACATGACGACAAACGATATAATCATAACGACAGACATGAATTTCATCCGAACTGGCGGGCTTCTATCAGAGCTGGGCCCTCTCAGCAAGGCGAATTTGTAGAAGTTAGGTCTCCTAATCCCAATAACAACGCGCGCCAACAAAGAGACAGACAATGACTCGCGCCTTGACTCGCGCCGCAGGCAGCCTTGCGCGCCGGCTGGCTCAGAGAAAAATAACATAGAAGCTAACCTTGAGAAAAATTCCAGTGTTCTTTACCGACGTATACTGCTTGATAATTGCGTTCAAGCTGAAACTCTGAGTACTTTGAAGAGTAAAAGATTGTACCACATTTCAAATGTAAAACCGTTTATTGAAAGATAATCTGCTTTTTAACTTTGTCTTTGCCATAAAACTTTTCACTTCACATTTCTAGTATGCTTTGTCACACTTACAAACTGTTGACATTCAACTATGTTTTAAAATAAACTATTCAGTCTATAACCTAGGGAACATATTTAGACAGTAATTACGAATGCATTGTTATAGTGAACAGACGAAACAGTGTTTTTGTGTGTGTACATTCTTGCTTGTTAGTGGCACGATTATGTAACGACTATAAGGCTTACATACTTAGAACATATACTGGTACTGCTAATGAGATTTTAGTGCAACATTTTGGTTTACTTGAAAATACATTCTGGATTTAAAGTACTTTCTGTGAAATACCAGATGACACAGTGATTAGTTTATGTGACAGCTACACGATTTTATCACGACGCTACTAATGAGTGACAATTTACAATGTTGCTTTTGCGGTGTATATGTTTTATATCTGAACAGTTTTTCTGAATTTTTCTGTAAAGTAAAACATGTTTTAGTATTAACTTTTGCGCTATAGCTACAAGGAGACAGCCTTTTCCGTAGGACAACAATACGTTACAGCACAGTACTTTCCTCATCACGGCAATAAGCGTAATAACTAATATATCTATACGCAAAGCATTTCACTTTTGTGTATCTGGCCGTGCGGTTAAAGGCGCTGCAGTCTGGAACCGCAAGACCGCTACGGTCGCAGGTTCGAATCCTGCCTCGGGCATGGATGTTTGTGATGTCCTTAGGTTAGTTAGGTTTAACTAGTTGTAAGTTCTAGGGGACTAATGACCTCAGCAGTTGAGTCCCATAGTGCTCAGAGCCATTTGAACCATTTTTTGTGTATCATGAGGTAAGTACATTGGCTTCTGCAGAACTTAGCTTTCGGAGGACGATACCTACGACACTTCCACAGAGATTATCTTACAACAAGACGCACAGTTTAGCGCTACAGTACACGTATTTGAGTGATTAATTTTGTACTTAAAACATTTATTTTTAAAGATATTTGAAGTACGAGATACAAAGGTTTTCCATGATACATTTCATTCCATTGCTGTAATCTGTAACACCTGAGGGTATAATTACATTAATCCTCAGGGGGGTACACGCTTGCTTTGTGTACTATGTGTTTGGCAAGCACAAGGAGCCCTAGCTAATATGGTATTTGCTTATACAACTTTACACATCGGTACCATATTTCTCTAACACAAAATGACACAGCTATCTGATTATTTAACAGAGAAACAAACATATTTTTACTACGTCAGTGACACATTTTTACGCAATTACACAGTTGGGTAACTTCACACTTATGAAATTGTATTTTTTCTGTACTTTGTGAACTGTTCACATTTTTTTGGAACCATTGTGACACTATGAGAGCTTTGAATGATGTATTTGGTAAAGGAGCATGATTTTTAAAGTATGTTTGAGGTAGATGACACTATTGAAATGAGCAGAGAATTTTTTTTAGGTTTTGAAATTATTGGAGGAAGCTACGACGATTTGGAGAGTTGACTGAGGTGTTATGATGTTGTTATTATGTTGACTATGTGTATTATGCTGTTACGGTATGTTTATGATCAATAAGCTGATGCTATATGAGTTATTTGAGTATGCTACGTATCTGTTCTGATGAAATATTGAAGAAGTGTCGACGAATAAGGTAAGGAATAATGAGTATTTAGGGACTCTGATTTGTGGAAAAGGATGTTGGAAACCAAGAATCGTACTTTAAGAGTTATGAAATGTGTGTAAATGCGTGAATGTATCACAATGCCGACGAAAACTTTTTGAACACCGTTATATTTACAGGATTTTGTTTCTACACATCTGTAACGCAAATGCTCAACCTGTGGAATTTTTTTATATGAGACTGTCACTGTAGCGGAAACTGCTGTCGTTCATATTTCAGTAAGAAAGGTAAGTGACCTTGACGTAATGCGTTTTGGGCGCCCAACTGAGAGATAGTCGTCTGACAACAGAAAGCCATTAGGTGGAGAAAAAAAAAGAGGCCATTATCCTCGCTATTGACAGTTCTTTGTAGAAAGCATCGTAAATACGACACCCTCCAACTTGAAAACATGATTACACCGTAGAGTTCTTAATTTATGATATTTACTGAAATGAAATGATGCGAAACATTTCACGTCTATTGTCTTGCTAGTTGGAAGATTGTTTACTGCATTATGAAATGCCTTATGGCTAGCGAATGACGTTTCACGCCTTGCTTTGCCTATTTTGTATAATACCTAGTTTCTAGCTGCACTGCAGCATTGGTTAAAATAAAATTTTATAGTTATACTAATATAAATATTTTCTGTTTACAGATCCAGTAAATAATAATTTTGTGATATACGTCCAAAAAAATGAGGGAGCACAAAAAGACATTTCCCTTCACAGGAACTGCATACATAATTTTTTTTCAAGTACTTGGTAATTTATTTCACAGAATAAGTTGTGGTGCACCACTTTAATTACATGGACATTAAGATGTGAATATACATTTCCCTGGTCTACATTGTTGTCTTTAGTGTAACATTTTTTTGCTTGAGCTATGTCATGTTTAGATATAAGTTATTTCATTTGCTGCTGCTGTTTGCCAGGCATAGTGCTACTAAATTTCACTTTGTATTACTCTGCTAAGCCAGTTTACTACTGATTTATTTTTCTTGTTTGCTGCTCATTGCCTTATATTAGTTGTAATATTGTTGCTTACTTTGCCAATTTGTATTTTTTATCATTGTTGTTTGTGTTAATTGTTTTGTGCTGCTGCATTGCCTCGTTCCTTAGTTTAGCATCTGAGCTCAGTAGATTTAAGTTAGCTTAAGATGGGGTAGGCTATATGAGAGTATAAGAAAATGGTTTGGCCAAAAAAGTATTTTGAAAGAGGATATCAACCAAAAAAGTAGGGTTTAGGGACAACAGGTTTAGGTAGGATTTTCTTGGAAATAAATGATGAGGTAAGATAATGGTAAATAAATAATGAGGTAAGAAATGTGTGAACATATAAATACAGAAAGCATGCTTGGATAGGCTGTTTTGGTGAAAACAAATGTTGAAATAAGACGAAAGATCTATGGAATGAAGTTTTGGGTTGGACTGCAGTACCAAATGTTGCACTGAAAATGAACCCTGTCATTCCTTTTGTATTATTCCGCTATGTGTTTATGTATCCTTGTGTATTTGTCTTTTTCCTGTCTTTATGCGTTTAGCTAATAAGATTTATGTTGTAGAATTTTTCAAATACTATGCTATTTTCTTTTTAAAGATGTTTAGACATTATTTATTCTGTTCTGTTTTAATGCTCATGTGTGAAATTAATGTTTCGAAAACTATTCTGATTATTTTATATATTCACTTATGTCACAATTCCTGTAACACTGATGTATGTGTTTATTTCTATTGTTTTGTAAAACCTGTATTACTACAAATGTTATCTGCATTATTATGTTTTTAATGATGTATTTTGTACCTTTGTTAATGTATTCCTATGTTATAAAATTGTAATTGACACCACTTCATCAAATTAAGTAACATGTAAGTTACATTTCACTGCACGCGTTACTGTTGGTCATAGTATACGGACAATATGTGAGAAGTAGGGACGGTTAGTGTTTGGACGTGTGTTATTAAGTCAGCAAGGGACTGATTAACAGCATTGCTGGTTCTAAGGACATTTCAAAAAAATTTTTTGTGGCTGTACAAGTGGTGGTTTATGGACTTGCTATATTGTCCGCAAGACTCTTCAATGGTGATTGTGCACCTGCACAGTCGCAACAGATGGTTGCTGGCCGTCTCTACAAGGACTACAGTGGGTCTGCATCTCTGGCGGCCCACCACTACCGTTATTTCTACAAGGACTGCAGTGGTTCTGCACCTCTGGTGGCCCACCAATACCACAATCTCTACCAGGACTACAGTGGGTCTGCTCTGTGATGACCTACCTACCAATATTCTTCAAAACTTCGACTGACTCCGTGCTCTGTTGTGGACCAACACCTGTCTGCATGTCAAGAGTCAGCACTGTTCTTCAAGATTGCATGGAAATCCACTACTTCCGTGTGCATTTTCTTTTACTGCTCAGACTTTGAGAAAAACACTGCAATGTTACTGTGATGAATGATCAGGACTGTCTTTATGGACTGTGAGAAAATTTTAGCTTTTGACCAACATTGTATCAATAAGTGTGTGCCTTTGATTTCTTTGTTATTGTAGTTATGAAAAATTTTATCAAATCATTATTGGCCACTGCCCAAAACAATTTGTAAAATTTTTCTGTGGGGAGTATGGGGGCTATGTAAGTAGGCTATTTATGTTTTCTTATTGGCAACGTTACGTAACGCTCTGTATGAAAATCACTGGCTGTGCTGTGTGCAGTCTGTGGCTAGTTTGCATTGTTGTCTGCCATTGTAGTGTTGGGCAGCTGGATGTTAACAGCGCGTAGCGTGGCGCAGTTGGAGGTGAGCCGCCAGCAGTGGTGGATGTGGGGAGAGAAATGGCGGAGATTTGAAATTTGTAAGACTGGATGGCATGAACTGCTATATATATATATATATATTGATTATTAAGGTAAATACATTGTTTGTTCTCTATTAAAATCTTTCATTTGCTAACTATGCCTATCAGTAGTTAGTGCCTTCAGTAGTTTGATTCTTTTATTTAGCTGGCAGTAGTGGCGCTCGCGTATTGCAGTAGTTCGAGAAACGAAGATTTTTGGTGAGGTAAGTGATTTGTGAAAGGTATAGGTTAATGTTAGTCAGGGCCATTCTTTTGTAGGGATTTTTGAAAGTCAGATTGCGTTGCGCTAAAAATATTGTGTGTCAGTTTAAGCATAGTCCTGTATAATTGTTCAAAGGGGACGTTTCAACCTATTGCGGAAAAGGTTGATATCGTGTTCATGTATGGTTATTGTGATCAAAATGCCCAATGGGCGTGTGCTATGTATGCTGCTCGGTATCCTGGACGACATCATACGAGTGTTCGGACCGTTCGCCGGATAGTTACGTTATTTAAGGAAACAGGAAGTGTTCAGCCACGTGTGAAACGTCAACCACGACCTGCAACAAATGATTACGCCCAAGTAGGTGTTTTAGCTGCTTTCGTGGCTAATCCGCACATCAGTAGCAGACAAATTGCGCGAGAATTGGGAATCTCAAAAACTTCGGCGTTAAGATTGCTACATCAAAATCGACTGCACCCGTACTATATTTCTATGCACCAGGAATTGCATGGCGACGACTTTTGAACGTCGTGTACATTTCTGCCACTGGGAACAAGAGAAAATACGGGACGATGACAGATTTTTTGCACGCGTTCTATTTAGCGACGAAGCGTCATTCACGAACAGCGGCAACGCAAACCGTCATAATATGCACTAATGGGCAACGGAAAATCCACGATGGCTGCGACAAGTGGAACATCAGCGACCTTGGCGAGTTAATGTATGGTGCATTATGGGAGGAAGGATAATTGGCCCCCATTTTATCGATGGTAGTCTAAATGGTGCAATGTATGCTGTTTTCCTACGTAATTTTCTACCGATGTTACTACAAGATGTTTCACTGCATGACAGAATGGAGATGTACTTCCAACATGATGGGTGTCCGGCACATAGCTCGCGTGCGGTTGAAGCGGTATTGAATAGCATATTTCATGATAGTCGGATTGGTCGTCGAAGCACCATACCATGGCCCGCACGTTCACCGTATCTGACGTCCACGGATTTCTTTCTGTGGGGAAAGTTGAAGGACGTTTGCTATCATGATCCACGGACAACGCTTGACAACATGCGTCAGCGCGTTGTCAATGCGTGTGAGAACATTACGGAAGGCGAACTACTCGCTGTTGAGAGGAATGTTGTTACACGTATTACCAAATGCATTGAGGTTGACGGACATCATTTTGAGCATTTATTGCATTAATGTGGTATTTACAGGTAATCACACTGTAACAGCATGCGTTCTCAGAAATGATAAGTTCACAAAGGTACATGTATCACATTGGGACAACCGAAATAAAATGTTCAAACGTACCTACGTTCTGTAGTTTTAATTTAAAAACCTACCTGTTTCCAACTGTTCGTCTAAAATTGTGAGCCATATGTTTGTGACTATTACAGCGCCATCTATCACAAAGCGAAAAATGTGGTCCAACAAAAACATTCATATTTCTTTACGTACTACACGAATATGTAATAAAAATGGGGGTTCCTATTTAAAAAAAAACACAGTTGATATCCGTTTGACCTATGGCAGCGCCATCTAGTGGGCCAACCATAGCGCCATCTGGTTTCCCTCTTCAAGCTAGACAAGTTTCGTTCTTTGCAGTTTTTTCGTTTGACGATTATTTGGTGAGATGTTTGGCCCGGTAATGATCAATGGACCACCCTGTATACAGGGTGACAGTTATTGAATTATATGAAGTTTCAGCTAGTAATAGCGAATACCCTGTTCAAGAATCACAAGAGGAGGAGGTATACTTGGAAAAGGCCAGGAGATACGGGAAGATTTCAGTTAGATTACGTCATGGTCAGACAGAGATTCCGAAATCAGATACTGGATTGTAAGGCGTACCCAGGAGCAGATATAGACTCAGATCACAATATAGTAGTGATGAAGAGTAGGTTGAAGTTCAAGACATTAGTCAGGAAGAATCAATACGCAAAGAAGTGGGATACGGAAGTACTAAGGAATGACGAGATACGTTTGAAGTTCTCTAACGCTATAGATACAGCAATAAGGAATAGCGCAGTAGGCAGTACAGTTGAAGAGGAATGGACATCTCTAAAAAGGGCCATCATAGAAGTTGGGAAGGAAAACATAGGTACAAAGAAGGTAGCTGCGAAGAAACCATGGGTAACAGAAGAAATACTTCAGTTGATTGATGAAAGGAGGAAGTACAAATATGTTCCGGGAAAATCAGGATTACAGAAATACAAGTCGCTGAGAAATGAAATAAATAGGAAGTGCAGGGAAGCTAAGACGAAATGGCTGCAGGAAAAATGTGAAGACATCGAAAAAGATATGATTGTCGGAAAGACAGACTCAGCATACAGGAAAGTCAAAACAACCTTTGGTGACATTAAAAGCAACGGTGGTAACATTAAGAGTGCAACGGGAATTCCACTGTTAAATGCAGAGGAGAGAGTAGATAGGTGGAAAGAATACATTGAAAGCCTCTATGAGGGTGCAGATTTGTCTGATGTGATAGAAGAAGAAACGGGAGTCGATTTAGAAGAGATAGGGGATCCAGTATTAGAATCGGAATTTAAAAGAGCTTTGGAGGACCTACGGTCAATTCCATCAGAATTTCTAAAATCATTGGGGGAAGTGGCAACAAAACGACTATTCACGTTGGTATGTAGAATTTGTGAGTCTGGCGACATACCATCTGACTTTCGGAAAAGCATCATCCACACAATTCCGAAGACGGCAAGGGCTGACAAGTGCGAGAATTATCGCACAATCAGCTTAATAGCTCATGCATCGAAGCTGCTTACAAGAATAATATACAGAAGAATGGAAAAGAAAATTGAGAATGCGCTAGGTGACGATCAGTTTGGCTTTAGGAAAAGTAAAGGGACCAGAGACGCAATTCTGACGTTACAGCTAATAATGGAAGGAAGGCTAAAGAAAAATCAAGACACTTTCATAGGATTTGTCGACCTGGAAAAAGCGTTCGACAATATAACATGGTGCAAGCTGTTCGAGATTCTGAAAAAAGTAGGGGTAAGCTATAGGGAGAGACGGGTCATATACAATATGTACAAAAACCAAGAGGGAATAATAAGAGTGAACGATCAAGAACGAAGTGCTCGTATTAAGAAGGGTGTAAGACAAGGCTGTAGCCTTTCGCCCCTACTCTTCAATCTGTACATCGAGGAAGCAATGATGGACATAAAGGAAAGGTTCAGGAGTGGAATTAAAATACAAGGTGAAAGTATATCAATGATACGATTCGCTGATGACATTGCTATCCTGAGTGAAAGTGTAGAAGAATTAAATGATCTGCTGAACGGAATGAACAGTCTAATGAGTACACAGTATGGTTTGAGAGTAAATCGGAGAAAGACGAAGGTAATGAGAAGTACTAGAAATGAGAACAGCGAGAAACTTAACATCAGGATTGATGGTCACGAAGTCAATGAAGTTAAGGAATTCTGCTACCTAGGCAGTAAAATAACCAATGACGGATGCAGCAAGGAGGACATCAAAATCAGACTCGCTATGGCAAAAAAGGCATTTCTGGCCAAGAGAAGTCTACTAATATCAAATACCGGCCTTAATTTGAGGAAGAAATTTCTGAGGATGTACGTCTGGAGTACAGCATTGTATGGTAGTGAAACATGGACTGTGGGAAAACCGGAACAGAAGAGAATCGAAGCATTTGTGATGTGGTGCTATAGACGAATGTTGAAAATTAGGTGGACTGATAAGGTAAGAAATGAGGAGGTTCTACGCAGAATCGGAGAGGAAAGGAATATGTGGAAAACACTGATAAGGAGAAGGGACAGGATGATAGGACATCTGCTAAGACATGAGGGAATGACTTCCATGGTACTAGAGGGAGCTGTAGAGGGCAAAAACTGTAGAGGAAGACAGAGATTGGAATACGTCAAGCAAATAATTGAGGACGTAGGTTGCAAGTGCTACTCTGAGATGAAGAGGTTAGCACAGGAAAGGAATTCGTGGCGGGCCGCATCAAACCAGTCAGTAGACTGATAATATATATATATATATATATATATATATATATATATATATATATATATATATATATATATAAAAAATAAAAAAAATAAAGATATAAAATCGTCCTAACTTCCGAATGGTTTGCGTTAGGACGTTCAAATTGCGAGGTTGGCCGCAGGGCGTGATAGGAATTAGTGTTTGCATGCCAACGTACCTTGTCGTCGTTGGCCATTTGCATGTGAATATGTCACGGGACAGCGTGCCTGCGCGTATAGCGTTTGTGGAGGCCTACCATGCGAACAATGACAGCCCAACTGCGGTTCAAAGGAAGTTTGCGACCTAGTTCAAGCGGAAGACAACTGGTCCATGTGTGCTACAAAGAAAAATTTGCTTCGCAAGATTGAGAGAATGGGTAGTGTTCGTGATGACAGTTTTGGCAATGTCGGTCGTCCAGAAAAAGTGAAAACGCCTGTAAACCTCGAAAATATATGCGCTTTGCTTCAATCCAGCCCCAGGACATAGATCAGACGAGCTGCACAACAGGTGGGAATCAACTGGGGGACGTGCACTCTTCCCATACAAAATTGGGACACTTCAGCATTGGCCCCAGTGCTATGGAACAGCGGTTGTGGTTCACCAACACTATTGATCACAGAATTGGCAACAGGACTTTGATGTGAATATGGTTTAGTGACGAAGCCCACTGTCGTTTGGATGAATTGGTCAATAAGCAAAATTGGCGTATTAGGGGGATTGAGAATCCACATTTCGCGACGAGAAATCTATTCACCTTCAGTGGGTGACTGTGTGGTGTGCACTGTCCAATTACGGAATAATCGGTGCGATATTCCCTGAATACGGTGACTACGGTACGTGAAGGTTTTGTAAGATGATTTCATCCCCATTTTCCAAAGTGATCCTGATTTCGACAAGATGTGGCTTATGCAAGACGGAGCTCGACCCCATTGAAGGAGGAGAGTGTTCGATGTCCAGGAGGAGCCCTTTGTGGACTGTATTCTGGCTCTGTAGTGGGGTACACAGAGGCCACTAGCATTGCTGAGCTGAAAACAGCCACTGAGGTGGTCATCGACAGCATCGATGTCCCGACACTTCAGCGGGTCATGCAGAATTTCGCTGTTCTTTTGCGCCGCATCATCGCCAATGATGGCAAGCATATGGAACATGTCATAACCTAAATCCAAATATTTGTAGTGACGTTTACATGTTGAATGAAATGTGTGCACGCCGTAGTTTGTAACTAATTTAGGATTGTTGTTCTATGATACTAGACGGGAGATAAGAGAGGAAAAACCTTTTTATTAATGATTTTGGAAAACATTCTTACAAGTCGCGACGAAGAACTTCTGAGCTGCCATCTAACTTTGAGATCCTGGAAATGCAGAACCCAGAAGATGTGTGCGGAGCAATGGGTCACATTGGACGGAATCCACAGCCCGACATGGCCCTGACTAAACAAGAAAGTTAACACAGTTTAACTGTCTTCGCTTTCTGGAAGTGGCATGTCTATATCAGTGTGAGGCTAGGGCTGCTGCAGTTACTACCAACATTGAGTTAATGACTATTAGAAGGTATTACGATGAGGAAAATTGAATAATATATCATAATTGTTAATTCAGTAATCATTCGTTTCCTTTATAAAGTAAATGAATTGAGAGTATCCCAATTGTTTTCAGGGATCGAGCGTAGTTTGAAGTTCATTTCAGTTACTGCTGCGTGGAATTGCGACAGTTGGTTGTTCCTTGTTTTATCGTTTCGTATACTTCGGAGCTCGGCGACGCCAGAAGAAGCAGAAGGTTATTAACAGCAGTCAGCTGCATAGACTAGGATCCCAATTAATTTTTTGTGCTAGTGAATTAATTTTTCCATTGGGTTTTTAATTTTAGGCATCTTATAGCTGTGGTTCACCAGATGTAGACTATAATAATTTAAACTATATGAACTTTAGAGCTAAATATTCAGTACTCAATTTATTTTTGGAAAATAGAGCTGCCGCAGTTAAAATTGCGACATGTTAAAATAAATTTTGTACTGTGACTTGGAGGACAGGACATTGGGTTGCACGAGTGTGTGTATATCGAGATAGTTATTATGCCTGTCTGGAAAATTTCGAAAGAGTTCCCAGTGCAGTCCCACGTGTACATGGGATTATGCTTAATCGATCAGTGCCCCACGCCAGTAGAGTAGTTCAGTAAGCGTGTTTGTACTCGGGAAAAGCCGCGTAGCAGAATGTGGAGACATTAACAAGATGGAGATGTTGCTTCATTAACGAGGCAGACTTGGCAAGGTCTAATTCAAGGGAATGTTTTCCGTTTGTTTCCATGGAAAATTGAAATTTGACGTTTTTGAGTGATTTTTGGCTTACTGACTTTGGTGGAACTTGATAGGAACAAGCCAGAGCTGGCATACGACCTGTTAGCTCATATGCTCTGGCTTATTCGTAGCAAGTTCCACTTGTGAATGTATAGCAGTCCTGTGTTCAGATCTTGGCATGTTTCTGAAGGAGCTGCACAGCTATGGCTTTTAATTAAGGATTGACAAGAAAATCTTATCTGATTTTGATGAAACGCCCATTTCATCCACAAGGAGACGGACATACAGAATGTGTTCACCAAACAGTATCAAAGGCAAACTGCTCCACCATTAAATCTTTTGTGAAGGAATGGGACTGAATTTCAGTGATCAGTGGTGTATGAGTGTACTTTTCAGGCATTAAAGAAAGCAGTAATCAAAGACCCAATACTAGTGCTTTCAGATTTTGACTAGTAATACTGCTTATCGACAGTTAAACACAGCAGAACGCAGTTATTCTATCACATAGAAGGAAATGCTAGCAGTGATATTCGGGAAAATGTAGTTTAGATGCTTCCTATACAGGCAGGAAATCAAAGTAGTAACAGATCGCATTTCCTTCATGTGGCTGTTGGCCTTGATGGATCCCACTAGCACATTCACCTGGTAGGCCCGTAAGTTGAGTGAGTTCGATTACACAGTTGTTCACAAACCAGAGATAAAACATACAACACAGACACTTTGATCTACAAGATTGCTCTCGTTTGTGAAAAGTAAGTGTTACTGTCACAGGGAACTGGAAGCTGACATGTACTATAAGGAATTTAGATCACAGATGCGGCTCACATCACATGAAGGCTTACTTTGCACATCTAAGAAATGCAGGCTGCACATAATGCTTTCGTTTTTGCTAAGAAACGAAGTGTTACAACAGGCATATAACCATGTTTTGTCTGATCATCGGGACCAAGGAGCAACTGATAGGAGAAGATGAAAATTTTTGGTGTCATACAAAGAAACGTGATGTGGATAAACCTGTGCAAAATTATACACAGCGGGCGTACCTCAGCCATAAAAAGATTCCTTCTCGAATGTAGCCTCAGGCGCCATAAACCTTTGAAACGGTATTCCATGATATTCTGGGTCCATTCAACAGAACTCCAGCTGGTAATAAACACATATTAAAAACCACTGACCATTTTTGGAAGGTTATATCTATGACAGCAGTTCCCAACCAGCATGCTGCTATGGTTGCTTTGGCACTAGTGTATTCTGGGTTCTTAAATTTTGTGTGCCAGAAACCTTACTAACTGATCAGAGTACTAGCTTCTTGTCTAATTTGATGAAACACATATGCGATGTACCTCGTATTTGCAAGTTACAGATGAGCCCGTTTCGCCCACAACCAAACAGAGATGTATTAAGCGTTCACCACACCGTGTAGAAGGTTGAGTCATTACATCAACAGCGAACGTGGAGATTAGGACACATACCTTCGTTATCTCTCCACTGTGGACAATGCTGAAGTCCATACTAGTATTGGTCACTTGGGCTCAAGGCAGTCTACAAGAGAAAAGTACTGTTTCTCCGCAACCTCCTGAAACTGTAGTTAAGATTCGATATTCAGACAGTGACTAAATCTGCACAACGAATGCTTGAGATATGCAAAGATTTCGCTGAGCCAATACACAAGCACTGGAAGGGCAAGAACGTGTGGAACAGTGAAGACAGTTTCATCATTTAAGAGTTGGCCAGTGGGTGTTGGTTACCAATCCATACAAACAAAATGGGAAAACCAAGGAATTTTTAAATAAGTATCTTGCTTCATACCAGGTTAAAGAAATGGCCTTCCCAATCAGTGTTAAGATACAGATCCAGATCCAAAGCTTCCATCGTACAAATTAGCTCAGTGATGTGATAGATGCGAACCAAACGAAGTTAAGGAGTATGTGCTACCCGATACTCATGCAATGTACAAACTTAGATCAAGGAACTAGTGTATAGAGTACTTTTCCGTGATATTTTTTCTTCTATCTTTTGTAGTATTATACGCTGAAGCGCCAAAGAAACTGGTATTGGCACGCGTATTCAAATACAGAGATATGTAAACAGGCAGAATACGGCGCTGCGGTGGGCAACGCCTGTATAAAACAACAAGTGTCTGGCGCAGTTTTTAGATCGTTTACTGCTGCTACAATTGCAGGTTATCTAGGTTTAAGTGAGTATGAAAGTTGTGTTATAGTCGCCGCACAAGCGATGGGACTCAGCATCTACAATTGCAGGTTATCAAGGTTTAAGTGAGTATGAAAGTTGTGTTATAGTCGCCGCACAAGCGATGGGACTCAGCATCTTCAAGGTAGCGATGAAGTGGGGATTTTCAAAATGGTTCAAATGGCTCTGAGCACTATGAGACTTAACTTCTGAGGTCATCAGTTCCCTACTTAAACCTAACTAACCTAAGGACATCACACACATCCAAGCCCGAGGCAGGATTCGAACCTGCGACCGTAGCGGTCGCGCGGTTTCAGACTGTAGCGCCTAGAACCGATCGGCCATCCCGGCCGGCAGGGCTTTCCAGTACGACCATTTCAAGAGTGTACCATGAATATCAGGAAACCGGTAAAAACTCAAATCTCCGACACTGCTGCAGGCGTAAAAAGATCCTGCAAGAACGGCTACAACAACGACTGAAGAGAATCGTTCAACGTGACAGAAGTGCAGCCCTTCCGCAGACTGCTACATATTTCAGTACTAGGCCATCAACAAGTGTCAACTAGCAAACTATTCTGCGAAGCATAATCGATACGGGCTTTCGGAGCCGAAGGCTCACTCATGTACACTTGATGACTGCAGGGCACAAAGCTTTATGCCTCGCCTGAGCCCATCAACACCAACATTGGATTGTTGATGACTGAAAACATGTTTCTTGGTCAGTTCCCTCCAGCACTACTTCAGACATTAGTCGGATCCATGCCACGTCGTCCTGCTGCACTTTTGCGTGCTCGCGGGGACCCTACACAGTATTACGCCGGTGTACCAGTTTCTTTGGCTCTCCAGTGTATTTGTACTCTATGTTAGGCTTTAATAAGATATTAGAGTGAGTCATTCATTATTTTTTTATGTGCTCACTCTTTTTTGAACAATGGTGGAGCATTGATGGGCATTCCTTTTCACTAGATGGCATGATAGCATCGCAAAGAATAATTATAATGACGCTAGTACACGTCATCAAAAAAAGTTCCAACTGGAACCCTGAGCCGACCAGTGAACTCTCCAGTATTGTTTTCCAAACAATCAAATGCTTTGCTGTCTAGTCCTCATTGGAGGTACAGAAAATTAGAAATAAGTTTCGCAGACTACAAGAGATATTCAGAAAGTTGCACCATGAGGCTAAGAAAGAAAAAGCCTTCTCGTAGAGTAATGACAAATACCAGGAGCCGCAACTTTCGTATGACAAGATAAGAGCAAAGATGATTCTATTGCGGACAGCAAACGAAGACGATGTGAAGAAACTTAATATGCGGATAACTCAGATGTAAAACATAGCGGAAGGCGCGCAAACCATGGTAGAGTGGCATAACACTCAGGTAATGAACTTGGAACGTAATGCACTGAACAATTGTACAGTGATACATGAGACAGCTAAAGAACTCACACAATGTGCGGGCAGTACTGTAGGAACAGCCAATAATAACCCGGAGGAGGAGATGATTAGGCCGGCCGAAGTGGCCGTGCGGTTAAAGGCGCTGCAGTCTGGAACCGCAGGACCGCTACGGTCGCAGGTTCGAATCCTGCCTCGGGCATGGATGTTTGTGGTGTCCTTAGGTTAGTTAGGTTTAACTAGTTCTAAGTTCTAGGGGACTAATGACCTCAGAAGTTGAGTCCCATAGTGCTCAGAGCCATTTTTTGAGGAGATGATTAGGTGTTTAACGTGTTATCGACAACGAGGTGATTAGAGACGGGGCAGGAGCTCGGATTAGGAAAGGATGGGGAAAGAAATCGGCTTTGCCCGTTCAAAGGAAGCATCCCAGAACGGAAAACCTAAATCAGGATGGCCAGACGCAGGTTTGAACTGTTGTCCTCCCGAACGGGAGTCCAGTGTACTACCCACAGCACCAGTTTGCTCGGCAGTGATAACCCGGTAGTCATTCAGAAACGACCGAGTACCTCAGATGAGAAGATGAGTATCGCTGACAAACAGTATTAATGACGCAAAACTACAAGTTGCAGGAATACCAGAAGCCGTACATCTCTCAGTACGTGAACAATTACGTTTGTTGATGCCGCCGCAAAAATTGTTGGAAAGACCGCAGCGACTTCAGTGTTTATATTATCTCTGAATAAAACTGTCATTTTTATTCTTCTCATTTGGTACTTCTTTCAGTTAGCTTCTTCATTACACCGTAGCAGTTCTTTCTGCGCACGGTCCAAGATTCATAGAGCCATGTTACTTGATAGTGGCACATCATGCGAAAGTTACTTTCGTCCTTACGCTTTGAACACCGATGCAGTTGTGTGAGAGAGGACGATGAGATAGAAAAAAAGAATACAGAAATAGGAAGGAGTGAGAAAAGCATGGGGTTGTGTACATAGTTTCGCGTAGTCAGCGCGTACACAACTTACCCACTAGAGCGCGCCCCGCTAAGCACAACAGCGCAGGCGCAACGCTCGTCCGTCTCCGCGCTACGAGATGGCGCTGCCATGGAGACGGACCAAATTCTGCTTCCGCCGATCCGCGTATTAATATGTAATGCAGCCAATGAGATTGCTGCCAATGTAGAACCTTTTCTCCTCGCGGATCACACTCGCGCAGTGATACATGAACGCGCGAGGTATTATAACGAGTGTACAGACTTCCGATTAGTCAGTCTGCGTTTGTCTGTACGAGTCTGTACGAGTTTACATTTGTCTGTACCAGTCTATAGTCAAGTTTCAGTCTGCGCCTAATAAGATTATCATATTCCTGTACATAGCCATGAAGATAAATGTATAGACTTTTTTCAAGTATCAGAGATATATGTGAGAATAAGATTAACGTACCAATACCAAAGGAACTTCAGATTGTCAATTGTAAATAGCATCCACAACCAAGTTAAGTAATTTTTATGTTTGTTATTATTTTAATAAATGTGTGGGAAAATTAATCAAGTTCAGTTTAAAGTGGGTCACCGTCAATCTGCTACTCTAAGCGTGCAAGTGGCATTTCTATCGTGTGACCTAACAGCAGAAGATAAACACGCCACGATAAGACCACGAGACACATTGCTGACACTCGCCTATTTCGTTAGAGCGACAAGTCAAATAATCTGATGGTGTGTGTACTGAAGGTCTTACAGTACGCACACCACACATGGCCAGTTCGCAGTGTTACAGCGAAAACAGCTGGATATGCCGAGAGGAGAGCTGGGCCAGTAATTTAGGGAAATCACTTCAGGCAGTTGCTTGTATGATTCCTTTGGAAAGGACTCGGCTGGTGCCTTCCCCCTTTCTCCTTCCCCCCCCCCCCCCCCCCCAACCGCCCCGGCCGCTCCAACAGTCTGAGCTTGCGCTCCGCCACTAATGACCTTGTCATCGACAAACCCAAAACTTCCATCCGACGCTTCGTTATAAACGTGACGAGTGGAGTGAGGCGGCCTCTTCCGGGTATCGGCAAGAAACGCTGGAACCCGCCCCTCGCCGACAGCTGCGCACTGAGTGTAGCACGTACGCCATACCCAACTCGCAGCGCATATACCGCCAGCTGCCCGCGGGCCCCTGCACTGGTTGCTACTTTCTCCTCTGCTCTCCAGGGCGGACACCTGCTGCTAGCTGTTGCCTCATGGTCGTTCTGCGCATAGGAGCTGCCCATCTCCTCCCTGCTTTCACGTCGCCGTTTTGCCGTTATCACCTACACTATGTGATAAAAAGTATCCGGACACCTGAAAATAACTTACGAGTTCGTGGCGCCCTACATCAGTATTGCTGGGATTCGATATAGTGTTGGCTCACCCTTAGCTTTGATGCACCTGATATGAGAAACGTATTATTGAGGGTGTCCGGATATTTCTGATTATATAGTGTATTTCGCTACGGTCAGTGTCGAGTGCTGTTAGTAATACCGAGGAACGTAAATGTAAATTGCATGAAATCAGCTAATTCTCATCAATTCTCCAAAAGAATCTACCAGTAGCTGCCTGAAGTGATTTCCCTAAATCAGCGGCACAGCTTTCCTCTCGGTGTATCCAACTGTTAACTGATTCTTCCATCGCTTCTCGCTACAACACAGTTATAAACGAAAAATACAGCATTAATTTAGTTAACCGGTTTTCGGCCTACAAGACCTTCACCACACTTTAAAAAAATGGCTCTGAGCACTATGGGACTCAACTGCTGAGGTCATTAGTCCCCTAAGAACTAGTTAAACCTAACTAACCTAAGGACATCACACACATCCATGCCCGAGGCAGGATTCGAACCTGCGACCGTAGCGGTCTCGTGGTTCCAGACTGCAGCGCCAGAACCGCGCGGCCACTTCGGCCGGCCCACCACACTTTAACTGACTAGATTTCATATAGAGTGAGGCACGAAGATACAGTAAATGTCAACTTTGACAATGCAGTGCTAATAAAACTGTAAATACAGGGTGTTTCAAAAATGACCGGTATATTTGAAACGGAAATACAAACTAAACGAGCAGCGATAGAAATACACCGTTTGTTGCAATATGCTTGGGACAACAGTACATTTTCAGGCAGACAAACTTTCGAAATTACAGCAGTTACAATTTTCAACAACAGATGGCGCTGCGGTCTGGGAAACTCTATAGTACGATATTTTCCACATATCCACCATGCGTAGCAATAATATGGCGTAGTCTCTGAATGAAATTACCCGAAACCTTTGACAACGTGTCTGGCGGAATGGCTTCACATGCAGATGAGATGTACTGCTTCAGCTGTTCAATTGTTTCTGGATTCTGGCGGTACACCTGGTCTTTCAAGTGTCCCCACAGAAAGAAGTCACAGGGGTTCATGTCTGGCGAATAGGGAGGCCAATCCACGCCGCCTCCTGTATGTTTCGGATAGCCCAAAGCAATCACACGATCATCGAAATATTCATTCAGGAAATTAAGATGTGGCCGGGCACCATCTTGCATAAACCACGAGGTGTTCGCAGTGTCGTCTAAGGCAGTTTGTACCGCCACAAATTGACGAAGAATGTCCAGATAGCGTGATGCAGTAATCGTTTCGGATCTGAAAAATGGGCCAATGATTCCTTTGGAAGACATGGCGGCCCATACCAGCACTTTTTGAGGATGCAGGGACGATGGGACTGCAACATGGGGCATTTCGGTTCCCCATATGCGCCAGTTCTGTTTATTGACGAAGCCGTCCAGGTAAAAATAAGCTTCGTCAGTAAACCAAATGCTGCCCACATGCATATTGCCGTCATCAATCCTGTGCACTATATCGTTAGCGGATGTCTCTCGTGCAGCAATGGTAGCGGCGCTGAGGGGTTGCCGCGTTTGAATTTTGTATGGATAGAGGTGTAAACTCTGGCGCATGAGACGATACGTGGACGTTGGCGTCATTTGGACCGCAGCTGCAACACGGCGAACGGAAACCCGAGGCCGCTGTTAGATCACCTGCTGCACTAGCTGCGCGTTGCCCTCTGTGGTTGCCGTACGCGGTCGCCCTACCTTTCCAGCACGTTCATCCGTCACGTTCCCAGTCCGTTGAAATTTTTCAAACAGATCCTTTATTGTATCGCTTTTCGGTCCTTTGGTTACATTAATCCTCCGTTGAAAACTTCGTCTTGTTGCAACTACACTGTGTTCTAGGCGGTGGAATTCCAACACCAGAAAAATCCTCTGTTCTAAGGAATAAACCATGTTGTCTACAGCACACTTGCACGTTGTGAACAGCACACGCTTACAGCAGAAAGACGACGTACAGAATGGCGCACCCACAGACTGCGTTGTCTTCTATATCTTTCACATCACTTGCAGCGCCATCTGTTGTTGAAAATTGTAACAACTGTAATTTCGAAAGTTTGTCCGCCTGAAAATGTACTGTTGTCCCAAGCATATTGCAACAAACGGTGTATTTCTATCGCTGCTCGTTTAGTTTTTATTGCCGTTTCAAATATACCGGTCATTTTTGAAACACCCTGTAAATACAAAAGGAGCAAGCCACGAAAAACATTGACGCTAAACTCGACAAACAGTGCCTGTACCAATCACTTAAATTAAAAATATCGATCAAATTAATACTTGACGAGTGTACTAAAAAGAGTTTGAAAAGGTATTACGCATGCAAGATGACAGAGAAACGATTATAACAACGGAATATATGGATTACATAGGAAATCACAATATAAAATACACACGGGTAAATAGAGGAACAGAAAAGAAAGACATTGTGGGAAGAGCTGGAAGCCGTGAGAGTTAAGAGAAATTTAGAAGAGGGGAACTAATCTGCTGTGTATTACACTACTGACCATTAAAATTGCTACAACACGAAGATGACGTGCTACAGACGCGAAATTTAACCGACAGGAAGAAGATGCTGTGATATGCAAAGCACTAGCTTTTCAGAGCATTCACACAAGGTTGGCGCCTGTGGCGACACGTACAACGTGCTGACATGAGGAAAGTTTCCAACCGATTTCTCATACACAAACAGCAGTTGACCGGCGTTGCCTGGTGTAACATTGTTCTGATGCCTCGTGTAAGGAGGAGAAATACGTACCATCACGTTTCCGACTTTGATAAAGGTCTGATTGTAGCCTATCGCGATTGCGGTTTATCGTGTCGCGACATTGCTGTTCGCGTTGGTCGAGATCCAATATGGAATCGGTGGGTTCAGGAGGGTAATACGGAACGCCGTGCTGGATCCCAACGGCCTCGTATCACTAGCAGTCGAGATAACATGCATCTTATTCGCATTGCTGTAACGGATCGTGCAGCCACGTCTCAATACCTGGGTCAACAGATGAGGACGTTTGCAAGACAACAGCCATCTGCACGAACAGTTCGACGACGTTTGCAATAGCATGGACTATCAGCTCGGTAACCATGGCTGCGGTTACCCTTGATGCTGCATCAGAGACTGGAGCGCCTGCGATGGTGTACTCAACGACGAACCTGGGTGCACGAACGGCGAAACGTCATGTTTTCGGATGAATCGAGGTTCTGTTTACAGCATCAGGATGGTCGCATCCGTGTTTGGCGACATCGCGGTGAACGCGCATTGGAAGCGTGTATTCGTCATCGCCATACTGGCGTATCACCCGGCGTGATGGTATGGGGTGCCACTGGTTACACGTCTCCATCATCTCTTGTTCGCATTGACAGCACTTTGAACAGTGGGCGCTACATTTCAGATGTGTTACGACCCATGGCTCTACCCTTCATTGGATTCCTGCGAAACCCTACATTTCAGCAAGATAATGCACGACCGCATGTTGCACGTCCTGTACGGGCGTTTCTGCATACAGAAAACGTTCGACTGCTGCCTTGGCCAGCACATTGTCTAGATCTCTCACCAATTGAAAACGTCTGGTCAATGGTGGCCGAGCAACTGGCACGTCACAATACGCCAGTCACAACTCTTGATGAACTGTGGTATCGTGTTGAAACTGCATGGGCAGCTGCACCTGTTCACGCCATCCAAGCTCTGTTTGACTCAATGCCCAGGCGTATCAAGGCCGTTATTACGGCCAGAGGTGGTTGTTCTGTGTACTGAATTCTCAGGTTCTATGCACCCAAATTGCGTGAAAATGTAATCACACGTCAGTTCTAGTATAATATATTTGTCCAATGAATACCAGTTTATCATCTGCATTTCTTCTTGGCGTAGCAATTTTAATGGCCTGTAGTGTAAATTAGGGCTTTGGGGTAGACGTTTGTCTGTTTCCAGAGTTTCCAAAAGGTTGACTTTTTAGCCTTTTTTGCTAAATGGACAACATGGGACTGTGTGCGTCAGCCGTGGCCCTCAGTAAGTACATTGTCAGCAAATGTGGAGTCACAATTTTGCAACCTCCAGCTGCGTTCGAATTCAGTCAGCTGCGCTGCTGGCCTTGTGAGCTGTAAACGGGTTAACTACGTAAATTAATCCTTTAGATCATACATAATATTTCGTTTTTCATTTATGATCTTCTTCTACTTCCTAGCGCCTTCCGTTTGGTAGGAGGCCCAGCTGTTTAGACCAATACATAGATGCCTTTTCTTACGATCTAACGCTTCCCGAAGGCTTCTTGATCTTATTTCTACTTTCATAGTGCCCAGCCATCCTAATTTAGGTCTTCTACGCTGTCTCTGGCCGTCGAGAGTGAGATGATAGGCTGATGACTGACTGATCGGTCCCCGTATAACGTGTCCGTACAAATGAATTCTCTATACTTACAGCTTGATCGGAGTCACTCCAGCTAGTGCTGATATGATCGAGCAGCGAAAAGCCTGATGATCTCCTCAGTCTCGGCATTTTCATGACATGAAGTGAGTGCTAGTACTTCCAGGTGCGGGTTAACACCCGGTACCATGTAAGGCAACTGGCCTCGCTATTGTGAGGCCTGTCTGTGATTGTAGGCAGATAGGCTTTTTCTTATCACAAAGAGACAAGTGACGTGACTGAACCGCATCCAAGACGATAAGATTACTGGGCGCCGATCCCATACATACAGACATCACACTGCAGTCGAGAACCTAGTTATCGGTATGTACCCACCTTGGTGAAAGGAGCCCCATTACTTTGTTCAGTTCCGGGAGAAGGAATCATTTTGAAGTACTCTATCTCACTGTTGTTTAAAAGGAGGCTAAATATTTGCACACCATCGTACCATGCTAAGATATTATGAGTTTTAGGATCGTTCCTGGTATCCGCACCAAGTTCTGGTTTGCTTTACAGAGGTTTTTATACGTGAAGGAACATACGTATATCTGTTATACCAGAATAAAAAGTGCTTCTGTCGCAGCACAGAAATGGCGAATATGTCCTGCACAGAGTTAGGGACGTAACAGAAGGGCCCTAGCTCTTCGCCGTATGTGGCACCTTCAAACACTTGCCAATATTAGTACCCACGTCATGTAATACAGGGTGATTCAAAAAGAATACCACAACTTTAGGAATTTAAAACTCTGCAACGACAAAAGGTAGAGCTAAGCACTATCTGTCGGCGAATTAAGGGAGCTATAAAGTTTCATTTAGTTCTACATTTGTTCGCTTGAGGCGCTGTTGACTAGGCGTCAGCGTCAGTTGATGCTAAGATGGCGACCGCTCAACAGAAAGCTTTTTGTGTTATTGAGTACAGCAGAAGTGAATCGACGACAGTTGTTCAGCGTGCATTTCGAACGAAGTATGGTGTTAAACCTCCTGATAGGTGGTGTATTAAACGTTGGTATAAACAGTTTACAGAGAATGGGCGTTTGTGCAAAGGGAAAAGTTCTGGACGGCCGAGAACGAGTGATGAAAATGTAGCACGCATACAGCAAGCATTTGTTCGCAGCCCAGGAAAATCGACTCGCAGAGCTAGCAGAGAGCTGCAAATTCCACAGTCAACTGTATGGAGAGTCCTACGAAAAAGTTATGAAACCTACCTGAACGTCAACTACCCGAGGCGATGGATCGGCCGCCAGGCAGCCCGTGACAGAGCACTTCATCACTGGCCTCCAAGAAGCCCTGATCTTACCCCCTGCGATTTTTTCTTATGGGGGTATGTTAAGGATATGGTGTTTCGGCCACCTCTCCCAGCCACCATTGATGATTTGAAACGAGAAATAACAGCAACTATCCAAACTGTTACGCCTGATATGCTACAGAGAGTGTGGAACGAGTTGGAGTATCGGGTTGATATTGCTCGAGTGTCTGGAGGGGGCCATATTGAACATCTCTGAACTTGTTTTTGAGTGAAAAAAAACCTTTTTAAATACTCTTTGTAATGATGTATAACAGAAGGTTATATTATGTTTTTTTCATTAAATACACATTTTTAAAATTGTGGTATTCTTTTTGAATCACCCTGTATAATGCAACGTGTCAAGCAAAGAAACGTGATACATGATCTCATGTCGTATAACATAACATATGCCATGATGTCATCAAACATGGCGTTTGTCATGTCGTGCAATATGACACGAAGTTATTAAAGATTAGGATGCATGCAATTCCACTCTGCGACACTTCCTATTGTAGACGCATTCCCACTCTGCGATACCTCCTATTGCTAATACATCCCACTCTCTAGAAGTACATAAATTTATGTCTATTTGCTTTTAAAACCCTCATCATACATGTAACTGGCGTGTGTCTAAGAGAGCGTACTGAGCTAGTGAAGAAGAGTTAACTCGTAAAGAAACACGAACATGTGGAGATGTTCTGATTTAAAAGTCTTTGAAGATGTCAGATAAGTCGATAAAGCTAGTTCCCTTCTTTTAGATCACTAACTCATTCCAGAACATATTCCTCTATTTTTGTGTTACAATAGGAGCATTTTTCATCCTGCTCATAACTTTTACTTTAGTATAATTTTGCCAATAAATTGCCTTAGCTTTGGAACCGATGCAGAGTTTTGTTGACTCTGACTCGACTAATCCGTTATATGTTTTTTTATTGCCTTCGGAATTATGTTGCTTATACTGCGGCAACTTATCCGTTGCTATCACAAAATAACAGGAAGACAATTAATCACATGTCTCTGTTCATCTTCTTACAAAATTTCAACCGATTCGTACGTCTGAAACATAGAAAATCCGAATGAAATTAGATTTTTGAAAGCGACTTTTCAATTTTATCGTAAGTATGCATTTTTTATTTATTTGATTCACTTTAAACCGTTTCCGGGTATTCATTACATGTAAGAACGAATTTTACGTGCTACATTCAACTCCACTTTATGCAGTCGTTTCTCGATAACAGATAAAAAGTACTTAATAAAAAAATTCGTTTTGACTATATTAATTTATCTGCCTTTGTGGCAAGTCGGAACCGATTCGTTTAAGTTTAAATTACAGAAGTGGGAAAAAAAATTGGAAATTTGTGATAAGGTCTTATGGGACTATACTGCTGAGGATATCGATTCCTTGGCTTACGCACTACTTAATCTATCTTAAACCAACTTACGCTATGGACAACACACACACCCATGCCCGAGGGAGGACTCGAACCTCCGACAGGGGGAAGCCGCGCGAACCGTAACAAGATGTCCCAGACCACGCGGCTACCCCGCGCGGCTATAGAAGTGGCACGCTCCAAAGTATCTGTCACAAAACCGTGCTCTTTGCACGTAAAATCCAAATGAAGCAAGATATTTTCCAGGGATTAAAACGTACCTTAGACCAAGATCCGATACACCTGTGGACTGAATTCGAACCACCAGTTTCGCTCCAGTCCGGAGTTATCTAAGCGTGACTGTTGTTACACGTAGTATCCGGACTACGCACGTACAAATGGTGACATTAGCCGAGCATTAATTTCAGCCCAATTAAAATCTTTTGCAAAAGGAATTAATCGATTCGCACAATCATCCTGGGCGCCAGCTCCTTTCTCGTCGTTCAAACCTTGCTTAATACATCGTAACATAGTTATAATAAAACAGATGTTGGAACGGCTATACAAAAATATCCGCTGGTCCTGGTTAAACCAAAAACATTTTACTCCATGTGCCTAGCTCAAACAGCAACCGAGCTCCAGGACCCCACAAACCATGATTCAGCAAGCAGCCTTTTCATCGCTGTAACGATATGAGAAGAATGAAACGCCCAAGTTATACCAGATCAGTATCTTAATTTATTTATCCCAGCGTCGTCTATTTAAGTCGAGACATCTTTTCGAGGACAGCGATGAGACAAGAAGGTTATGCACTCTATTGTACTACTGCTGGCATACAACGATAATTGCGGTGTTAAAAGACGTTTTACACGTTTCTACGTATAAGTAAAAAGTGCACGTACTGGGTAGACTAAAAACTGTAGTTATAAGGAGTCACAGGAAATCAAATGCATTAGTCGCTCGTTATCTGAAACGCCTCGTTTTGCAACTTTTACAAGACTAATATTTATAACGAGACATATTAATGCAATGGAACTCTTAGTGTGTCACACTGTAATCCAGAGACGGATGAATAACTTACAAGTGTTTTTACAAAATGCATGTCATGTTGTGTTTGACGTAACATGACAGAAAAAGGCGCCTGCAACCACTGGAGCTAGTTTTAGTTTTTGTTTATCTTTGCAACCAAAGACCTCAACAAAACTACGAGAAGCGTACAATAATAGAGCTTTGTTTTTCCCTTCTGCAACTAGGCTGCGCCACAGATTAGCGCAAAGTGGTACACGCCACTCATCTGTGCATGTGTAACACTGTTACTCTCACGAATAACAGCTTTCAGAAATAATTACAACCAGTCACATTTTGTGATGGTTCAATTGTCATTATAACATCAGCGATTTGTAGTCACCTAGCGACTCATCAGCAGATCGTACACACTTTTAGTGATAGACTGTAGCATTGTGATTGTCATTATGTAACTGTGACAGGACAGAAAAGACGAAACAAGTAAGCACAAAATACATGTACATGACAAGATCGACTTGAAGCCATTATCTACAGTTATCAGTATCCACGGGCTTAATTCTTGAGCATGCGTTAGTCTAGAAACATAATTTATTTTTTCCAGTTACATTACATCTACGCAGCTAAATAAACTTTGCCACAAGCACCAACTCTTACGTGCTTTACAGGTGTAAGTAAAGCAAGGAGCGTGACTACAGGTAATACTGATATAATCTGCATTGCATCAGAGATTTTCTTCTGTCAACGCTCGCATTTTTGAAAGTTGCAAGTTGATGACAGTAAATGTATATACCGATTTAAATTATATTCATTATTACAAAAGTGCCATGTATTAATTATTGAAAAAACAACATGTGATATTTACGAAATATACAAAACTATTGTTCAGGCTGTTATTTCTTTTATACACTCCTGGAAATTGAAATAAGAACACCGTGAATTCATTGTCCCAGGAAGTGGAAACTTTATTGACACATTCCTGGGGTCAGATACATCACATGATCACACTGACAGAACCACAGGCACATAGACACAGGCAACAGAGCATGCACAATGTCGGCACTAGTACAGTGTATATCCACCTTTCGCAGCAATGCAGGCTGCTATTCTCCCATGGAGACGATCGTAGAGATGCTGGATGTAGTCCTGTGGAACGGCTTGTCATGCCATTTCCACCTGGCGCCTCAGTTGGACCAGCGTTCGTGCCGGACGTGCAGACCGCGTGAGACGACGCTTCATCCAGTCCCAAACATGCTCAATGGGGGACAGATCCGGAGATCTTGCTGGCCAGGGTAGTTGACTTACACCTTCTAGAGCACGTTGGGTGGCACGGGATACATGCGGACGTGCATTGTCCTGTTGGAACAGCAAGTTCCCTTGCCGGTCTAGGAATGGTAGAACGATGGGTTCGATGACGGTTTGGATGTACCGTGCACTATTCAGTGTCCCCTCGACCATCACCAGTGGTGTACGGCCAGTGTAGGAGATCGCTCCCCACACCATGATGCCGGGTGTTGGCCCTGTGTGCCTCGGTCGTATGCAGTCCTGATTGTGGCGCTCACCTGCACGGCGCCAAACACGCATACGACCATCATTGGCACCAAGGCAGAAGCGACTCTCATCGCTGAAGACGACACGTCTCCATTCGTCCCTCCATTCACGCCTGTCGCGACACCACTGGAGGCGGGCTGCACGATGTTGGGGCGTGAGCGGAAGACGGCCTAACGGTGTGCGGGACCGTAGCCCAGCTTCATGGAGACGGTTGCGAATGGTCCTCGCCGATACCCCAGGAGCAACAGTGTCCCTAATTTGCTGGGAAGTGGGGGTGCGGTCCCCTACGGCACTGCGTAGGATCCTACGGTCTTGGCGTGCATCCGTGCGTCGCTGCTGTCCGGTCCCAGGTCGACGGCCACGTTCACCTTCCGCCGACCACTGGCGACAACATCGATGTACTGTGGAGACCTCACGCCCTACGTGTTGAGCAATTCGGCGGTACGTCCACCCGGCCTCCCGCATGCCCACTATACGCCCTCGCTCAAAGTCCGTCAACTGCACATACGGTTCACGTCCACGCTGTCGCGGCATGCTACCAGTGTTAAAGACTGCGATGGAGCTCCGTATGCCACGGCAAACTGGCTGACACTGACGGCGGCGGTGCACAAATGTTGCGCAGCTAGCGCCATTCGACGGCCAACACCGCGGTTCCTGGTGTGTCCGCTGTGCCGTGCGTGTGATCATTGCTTGTACAGCCCTCTTGCAGTGTCCGGAGCAAGTATGGTGGGTCTGACACACCGGTGTCAATGTGTTCTTTTTTCCATTTCCAGGAGTGTAATTTTTGAGACTGAAACTACGTTTAACACGTTTGTTCGTACTTAAAACACATTAATTATGAGCTAGACACTAGAGATTACTATGTTGGTGGCTTCATTTAACGATCATGTTAACTCATGAGGACATTTGGGAGGGTTGTGTTCCTGATACCTCGTTTTACTCAGTATTTACCTGCTTCGTTTTTTCTGTCTTACCACACGTACACGACCACCACAACGTTGCAACTGTTCATTAAACGTGTGTACCGTCCGATGAGGAGCTGCTAGGCGATTCGAAACCGGTCATGATGTAATATAAACTGAACCATCACAGAGGGCGACTGGTCGCAGTTATTTATGAAACCTATACAGACGTTTTATTAATTCGTTTGATGGCGGGGTTTTAAGCCTCAGAGATGAGTAGTGAAAATAAAAGATTGCTATGTTGGAGGCAAAAGTTTGCAGAAAGAGAGAGAAAGGGTGATCGCTGCTCTTCCCGCTAGCTCACGTGCTTCGCGCGAGTTTGACTACTTAAAAGATTGCGACTGCATCCTGAATTATCTTGGCTCTAGTTTAGTAATTGACGGAAACGCGTTTCAGAATGTAATATCCAACATAATTAACCTTGGATTAATTTAAATAATTTATCAATCGTGAAAAACAATGGCCCGTTTGCATTATTGCGCAGGAAAATTCCGTAGGATGCCCCCAGGATAAGAGGTGAAAGGGGCGTTGAATGAATTTGAGTATTTGAAAGCCTCACTACAATTACGGGTAAAATAAACATTTATTGACCTCGATATATTAATTAAAACACTTGTAAACACAATAAAATGAGTCGACTGTTGGAACCTGACGTATCTTAAACTAGCTTAGCACCCGCAACTTTGCTCCCTTAGACTGTATGGTCTGCACGGAGCTTTTTTTTCTTTTATTTGTTTTCCTTTAATGGAGTTTTTATGTTGTTCACCAACTGAAACACCTGCTGAACTTCTCATGCAAATTAAAACCAAAGACGCATCCTCTGTTCTGGAATTACTTTTGACCAAAAAGCGATTCTGGTAACTGCAGTCCAAGGTATTACTTAATCACGCCTTTTGTTTTCTTGTGGTGATATTTCGATAGATACTTTCATCCTCTAACACATTTCTTTATATCTAACCGAGAGGTGAAATACCAATTTTCATAATTTTTTAAAGATATCGAAATACTTTCTTAAAAATTTTAATCTCGTATTTCACCCCCTAAGGGGTCGAATCTGCAAAAACAGTGAAACACATATTTTTTAATTTGTAACACAGAATCTAAACACAAATTTTCATAAATGTAGGTTTAAAAGCGTCTTCATATTGAAGTATTTCATGAACCATTTCATCCCCTACTCTACCCCCTTAAGGGCTGAATTTCCAAAAACTCTGGAACGCACTTTTTGATTGTAACCGAGAAGTCAAATACCAATTTTTATAGATCTACCTTAGAAAATACATTGCTATTTCCTTAATAATGACTTATTTAGAAAAAAATCACTCAGTATTTCACCCGCATACGGGTTCAATTTCCAAAAATGCTCAAACACGTATTTCTTTACTTCTGACTGACAAGGAACAACTTGAGTGCGAGGTCGCAAGTTCCATCATTATTAAGGTTCATTTGATAGTGTTGTGTTAACAGTTCTGACATTAAAAATATCTGCTGCCAATGTCTCAACATGTGCATCAGGAGGGCGACAGAAAATGAGTTTCCGGAAGATGCAGAGATCAGCCTTCTACGGGACATATGTATTGCACTTCACAAAATGGACTTTGTCGACATTCAAAAAATGTTTCAAAGAAACCATTAACTTGCCATGAACGCCGAATGGAAAATGCCGCGCCACAGTGATCGCAAAGGTTCGCACCATCAAGAGCTCTTGCAGAACGTTCAGGCTAGGTATCCACTCCTAAAGAATGGATGTAGAAGCGTACTGGTGTAACGGGGTGATGAGAACTGATGGAATGTGATGGCTTGCAACCGAATACGAAACCGTGTGTCGAGGAACTTATAACGAAACTGGCTGTCCTTTAACGCGTACCTGCAGACAGGGTGATAATGTGTTTTATACGCACAGAAAAAACAAACATCCTGAGGTTGAATTTGTCCAGTGATTCCAGATGGTATGAACTGCAGTGTCACACACTTCTAAGGAGGGATAATTTGCTCTAAAAGAGTATGAATTTTATACGCAGACCATGAATCAAGCAAAAGCAAGTTATTTTAATCATTTATTGGCCAAAGCAGTGCTCATATCATAGTTGTAGTTCTCTTATGCCCATTTTCCAGCTCATGTTTGCTGTGACATAAAGATTTTCTACTGCCCTTGCAAGACCACGCACACTAGAAAGAATCGTACGGGACAGAGCACCTCCAACTTCTCGCAGCAAGTTAAATAACTTTCCGGCCAGTTTACCTTCCAGATTAACAGTCTTGCTTATCTCATTACAAATTTTCGGCCCGATACCGCAGTTTCCTGTGCGTCCTCAAGTTGACGCTTGTTTGAAATTCCCACACTTACGATACTGTAGTGAATCTGTGTCCTAGGCGCTCCAGCACAATGTATGAACTAATCGAAGATGTACTCAAGATGATGGCCTTCACCGGACGAACTTCATGCTGATCGCCACCTACCATCTACTGATGGAGAAACTAACTGTCTTCCGACAACACCACATCGCAGAGCGCTGCTAATATCTGACATCAACGCAGAAGTCAGGTACAAGGTACATAGGGGTCCACGTTCCTATGGAATACTCAGGCGCCTTTGAGTGCTGAAGCCTACCAGGGACAGGGAGAAGATAACCGACCACAAGACTACCGACACCAGTTACATCGCGGATGGATCATCAACGATCATCGTAAAATTCAGAGTGGGACCGAGTGCACTCTGCAGCCGTCGCGAAAATCTATTCGCGCCGCCAGGGTAGCTGACATCACCTGCCGGGCGAGCAAACGCTGTGAAGCTGACTCGACGGACGTCAGCTAGAATGCAACAGCGGAGGCTGCAACAGCGGAGGCTGCTGCAGAAGAACGGCGACTTGTAAACATTTTGAATAAATAACAGAACTCTAATAATGTTTTACTGGCGTCGTTGACGCGTCACGCTTTCCCAACAGCTATCCTGACTTGATGCAATTATCAACAGCGGAGGCTGCTGAAAAAGAACGGCGACTTGTAAACATTTTGAATAAATAACAGAACTCTAATAATGTTTTACTGGCGTCGTTGACGCGCCAAGTTTTCCCAACAGCTATCCTGACTTGATGCAATTATCAACAGCGGAGGCTGCTGCAGAAGAACGGCGACTTTTAAACATTTTGAATAAATAACAGAACTCTAATAATGTTTTACTGGCGTCGTTGACGCGCCAAGCTTTCCCAACAGCTATCCTGACTTGATGCAATTATCAACAGCGGAGGCTGCTGCAGAAGAACGGCGACTTGTAAACATTTTGAATAAATAACAGAACTCTAATAATGTTTTACTGGCGTCGTTGACGCGCCAAGCTTTCCCAACAGCTTTCCTGACTTGATGCAATTATCAACAGCGGAGGCTGCTGCAGAAAAACGGCGACTTGTAAACATTTTGAATAAATAACAGAACTCTAATAAAGTTTTACTGGCGTCGTTGACACGTCACGCTTTCCCAACAGCAATCCTGACTTGATGCAATTATCAACAGCAGAGGCTGCTGCAGAAGAACGGCGACTTGTAAACATTTTGAATAAATAACAGAACTCTAATACTGTTTTACTGGCGTCGTTGACGCGTCACGCTTTCCCAACAGCTATCCTGACCTGATGCAATTATCAACAGCGGAGGCTGCTGCAGAAGAACGGCGACTTGTAAACATTTTGAATAAATAACAGAACTCTAATAAAGTTTTACTGGCGTCGTTGACACGTCACGCTTTCCCAACAGCTATCCTGACTTGATGCAATTATCAACAGCGGAGGCTGCTGCAGAAGAACGGCGACTTGTAAACATTTTGAATAAATAACAGAACTCTAATAATGTTTTACTGGCGTCGTGGACGCGTCACGCTTTCCCAACAGCTGTCCTGACTTGATGCAATTATCAACAGCGGAGGCTGCTGCAGAAGAACGGCGACTTGTAAACATTTTGAATAAATAACAGAACTCTAATAATGTTTTACTGGCGTCGTTGACGCGTCACGCTTTCCCAACAGCTATCCTGACTTGATGCAATAATCAACAGCGGAGGCTGCTGCAGAAGAACGGCGACTTGTAAACATTTTGAATAAATAACAGAACTCTAATAATGTTTTACTGGCATCGTTGACGCCTCACGCTTTCCCAACAGCTATCCTGACTTGATGCAATTATCAACAGCGGAGGCTGCTGCAAAAGAACGGCGACTTGTAAACATTTTGAATAAATAAGAGAACTATAATAATGTTTTACTGGCGTCGTTGACGCGCCAAGCTTTCCCAACAGCTATCCTGACTTGATGCAATTATCAACAGCGGAGGCTGCTGCAGAAGAACGGCGACTTGTAAACATTTTGAATAAATAACAGAACTCTAATAATGTTTTACTGGCGTCGTTGACGCGCCAAGCTTTCCCAACAGCTTTCCTGACTTGATGCAATTATCAACAGCGGAGGCTGCTGCAGAAGAACGGCGACTTGTAAACATTTTGAATAAATAACAGAACTCCAATAATGTTTTACTGGCGTCGTTGACGCGCCAAGCTTTCCCAACAGCTATCCTGACTTGATGCAATTATCAACAGCGGAGGCTGCTGCAGAAGAAAGGCGACTTGTAAACATTTTGAATAAATAACAGAACTCTAATAATGTTTTACTGCCGTCGTTGACGTGTCACGCTTTCCCAACAGCTATCCTGACTTGATGCAATTATCAACAGTGGAGGCTGCTGCAGAAGAACGGCGACTTGTAAACATTTTGAATAAATAACAGAACTCTAATAATGTTTTACTGGCATCGTTGACGCCTCACGCTTTCCCAACAGCTATCCTGACTTGATGCAATTATCAACAGCGGAGGCTGCTGCAAAAGAACGGCGACTTGTAAACATTTTGAATAAATAAGAGAACTATAATAATGTTTTACTGGCGTCGTTGACGCGCCAAGCTTTCCCAACAGCTATCCTGACTTGATGCAATTATCAACAGCGGAGGCTGCTGCAGAAGAAAGGCGACTTGTAAACATTTTGAATAAATAACAGAACTCTAATAATGTTTTACTGCCGTCGTTGACGTGTCACGCTTTCCCAACAGCTATCCTGACTTGATGCAATTATCAACAGTGGAGGCTGCTGCAGAAGAACGGCGACTTGTAAACATTTTGAATAAATAACAGAACTCTAATAATGTTTTACTGGCATCGTTGACGCCTCACGCTTTCCCAACAGCTATCCTGACTTGATGCAATTATCAACAGCGGAGGCTGCTGCAGAAGAACGGCGACTTGTAAACATTTTGAATAAATAACAGAACTCTAATAATGTTTTACTGGCGTCGTTGACGCGTCACGCTTTCCCAACAGCTATCCTGAGTTGATGCAATTATCAACAGCGGAGGCTGCTGCAAAAGAACGGCGACTTGTAAACATTTTGAATAAATAAGAGAACTCTAATAATGTTTTACTGGCGTCGTTGACGCGTCACGCTTTCCCAACAGCTATCCTGAGTTGATGCAATTATCAACAGCGGAGGCTGCTGCAGAAGAACGGCGACTTTTAAACATTTTGAATAAATAACAGAACTCTAATAATGTTTTACTGGCGTCGTTGACGCGTCATGCTTTCCCAACAGCTATCCTGACTTGATGCAATTATCAACAGCGGAGGCTGCTGCAGAAGAAAGGCGACTTGTAAACATTTTGAATAAATAACAGAACTCTAATAATGTTTTACTGGCGTCGTTGACGCGTCACGCTTTCCCAACAGCTATCCTGAGTTGATGCAATTATCAACAGCGGAGGCTGCTGCAGAAGAAAGGCGACTTGTAAACATTTTGAATAAATAACAGAACTCTAATAATGTTTTACTGCCGTCGTTGATGTGTCACGCTTTCCCAACAGCTATCCTGACTTGATGCAATTATCAACAGTGGAGGCTGCTGCAGAAGAACGGCGACTTGTAAACATTTTGAATAAATAACAGAACTCTAATAATGTTTTACTGGCATCGTTGACGCCTCACGCTTTCCCAACAGCTATCCTGACTTGATGCAATTATCAACAGCGGAGGCTGCTGCAAAAGAACGGCGACTTGTAAACATTTTGAATAAATAAGAGAACTATAATAATGTTTTACTGGCGTCGTTGACGCGCCAAGCTTTCCCAACAGCTATCCTGACTTGATGCAATTATCAACAGCGGAGGCTGCTGCAGAAGAACGGCGACTTGTAAACATTTTGAATAAATAACAGAACTCTAATAATGTTTTACTGGCGTCGTTGACGCGTCACGCTTTCCCAACAGCTATCCTGAGTTGATGCAATTATCAACAGCGGAGGCTGCTGCAAAAGAACGGCGACTTGTAAACATTTTGAATAAATAACAGAACTCTAATAATGTTTTACTGGCGTCGTTGACGCGTCACGCTTTCCCAACAGCTATCCTGAGTTGATGCAATTATCAACAGCGGAGGCTGCTGCAGAAGAAAGGCGACTTGTAAACATTTTGAATAAATAACAGAACTCTAATAATGTTTTACTGCCGTCGTTGATGTGTCACGCTTTCCCAACAGCTATCCTGACTTGATGCAATTATCAACAGTGGAGGCTGCTGCAGAAGAACGGCGACTTGTAAACATCTTGAATAAATAACAGAACTCTAATAATGTTTTACTGGCATCGTTGACGCCTCACGCTTTCCCAACAGCTATCCTGACTTGATGCAATTATCAACAGCGGAGGCTGCTGCAAAAGAACGGCGACTTGTAAACATTTTGAATAAATAAGAGAACTATAATAATGTTTTACTGGCGTCGTTGACGCGCCAAGCTTTCCCAACAGCTATCCTGACTTGATGCAATTATCAACAGCGGAGGCTGCTGCAGAAGAACGGCGACTTGTAAACATTTTGAATAAATAACAGAACTCTAATAATGTTTTACTGGCGTCGTTGACGCGTCACGCTTTCCCAACAGCTATCCTGAGTTGATGCAATTATCAACAGCGGAGGCTGCTGAAAAAGAACGGCGACTTGTAAACATTTTGAATATATAACAGAACTCTAATAATGTTTTACTGGCGTCGTTGACGCGCCAAGCTTTCCCAACAGCTATCCTGACTTGATGCAATTATCAACAGCGGAGGCTGCTGCAGAAGAACGGCGACTTTTAAACATTTTGAATAAATAACAGAACTCTAATAATGTTTTACTGGCGTCGTTGACGCGTCATGCTTTCCCAACAGCTATCCTGACTTGATGCAATTATCAACAGCGGAGGCTGCTGCAGAAGAACGGCGACTTGTAAACATTTTGAATAAATAACAGAACTCTAATAATGTTTTACTGGCGTCGTTGACGCGTCACGCTTTCCCAACAGCTATCCTGAGTTGATGCAATTATCAACAGCGGAGGCTGCTGAAAAAGAACGGCGACTTGTAAACATTTTGAATAAATAACAGAACTCTAATAATGTTTTACTGGCGTCGTTGACGTGTCACGCTTTCCCAACAGCTATCCTGACTTGATGCAATTATCAACAGCGGAGGCTGCTGCAGAAGAACGGCGACTTGTAAACATTTTGAATAAATAACAGAACTCTAATAAAGTTTTACTGGCGTCGTTGACGCGTCACGCTTTCCCAACAGCTATCCTGACTTGATGCAATTATCAACAGCGGAGGCTGCTGCAGAAGAACGGCGACTTGTAAACATTTTGAATAAATAACAGAACTCTAATGATGTTTTACTGGCGTCGTGGACGGGTCACGCTTTCCCAACAGCTGTCCTGACTTGATGCAATTATCAACAGCGGAGGCTAATGCAAAAGAACGGCGAATTGTAAACATTTTGAATAAATAACAGAACTCTAATAATGTTTTACTGGCGTCGTTGACGCGCCAAGCTTTCCCAACAGTTATCCTGACTTGATGCAATTATCAACAGAGGAGGCTGCTGCAGAAGAACGGCGACTTGTAAACATTTTGAATAAATAACAGAACTCTAATAATGTTTTACTGGCGTCGTTGACGCGCCAAGCTTTCCCAAATGCTTTCCTGACTTGATGAAATTATCAACAGCGGAGGCTGCTGCAGAAGAACGGCGACTTGTAAACATTTTGAATAAATAACAGAACTACAATAATGTTTTACTGGCGTCGTTGACACGTCACGCTTTCCCAACAGCTATCCTGACTTGATGCAATTATCAACAGCGGAGGCTGCTGCAGAAGAACGGCGACTTGTAAACATTTTGAATAAATAACAGAACTCTAATAATGTTTTACTGGCGTCGTTGACGCGTCACGCTTTCCCAACAACTATCCTGACTTGATGCAATAATCAACAGCGGAGGCTGCTGCAGAAGAACGGCGACTTGTAAACATTTTGAATAAATAACAGAACTCTAATAATGTTTTATTGGCATCGTTGACGCCTCACGGTTTCCCAACAGCTATCCTGACTTGATGCAATTATCAACAGCGGAGGCTGCTGCAAAAGAACGGCGACTTGTAAACATTTTGAATAAATAAGAGAACTATAATAATGTTTTACTGGCGTCGTTGACGCGCCAAGCTTTCCCAACAGCTATCCTGACTTGATGCAATTATCAACAGCGGAGGCTGCTGCAGAAGAACGGCGACTTGTAAACATTTTGAATAAATAACAGAACTCTAATAATGTTTTACTGGCGTCGTTGACGCGTGACGCTTTCCCAACAGCTATCCTGACTTGATGAATAATCAACAGCGGAGGCTGTTGCAGAAGAACGGCGACTTGTAAACATTTTGAATAAATAACAGAACTCTAATAATGTTTTACTGGCGTCGTTGACGCGTCACGCTTTCCCAACAGCTATCCTGACTTGATGCAATAATCAACAGCGGAGGCTGCTGCAAAAGAACGGCGACTTGTAAACATTTTGAATAAATAAGAGAACTATAATAATGTTTTACTGGCGTCGTTGACGCGCCAAGCTTTCCCAACAGCTATCCTGACTTGATGCAATTATCAACAGCGGAGGCTGCTGCAGAAGAACGGCGACTTGTAAACATTTTGAATAAATAACAGAACTCTAATAATGTTTTACTGGCGTCGTTGACGCGTCACGCTTTCCCAACAACTATCCTGACTTGATGCAATAATCAACAGCGGAGGCTGCTGCAGAAGAACGGCGACTTGTAAACATTTTGAATAAATAACAGAACTCTAATAATGTTTTATTGGCATCGTTGACGCCTCACGGTTTCCCAACAGCTATCCTGACTTGATGCAATTATCAACAGCGGAGGCTGCTTCAAAAGAACGGCGACTTGTAAACATTTTGAATAAATAAGAGAACTATAATAATGTTTTACTGGCGTCGTTGACGCGCCAAGCTTTCCCAACAGCTATCCTGACTTGATGCAATTATCAACAGCGGAGGCTGCTGCAGAAGAACGGCGACTTGTAAACATCTTGAATAAATAACAGAACTCTAATAATGTTTTACTGGCGTCGTTGACGCGTGACGCTTTCCCAACAGCTATCCTGACTTGATGCAATTATCAACAGCGGAGGCTGTTGCAGAAGAACAGTGACATGTAAACTATTTGAATAAATAACAGAACTCTAATAATGTTTTAGTGGCGGGGTTGACGCATCACGCTTTCCCAACAGCTATCCTGATTTGATGCAATTATCATCAGCGGAGGCTGCTGCAGAAGAAAGGCGACTTGTAAATATTTTGAATAAATAACAGAACTCTAATAATGTTTTACTGGCGTCATTGACGCGTCACGCTTTCCCAACAGCTATCCTGACTTGATGCAATTATCAACAGCGGAGGCTGCTGCAGAATAACGGCGACTTGTAAACATTTTGAATAAATAACAGAACTCTAATAATGTTTTACTGGCGTCGTTGACGTGTCACGCTTTCCCAACAGCTATCCTGACTTGATGCAATTATCAACAGCGGAGGCTGCTGCAAAAGAACGGCGACTTGTAAACATTTTGAATAAATAAGAGAACTATAATAATGTTTTACTGGCGTCGTTGACGCGTCACGCTTTCCCAACAGCTATCCTGACCTGATGCAATTATCAACAGCGGAGGCTGCTGCAGAAGAACGGCGACTTGTAAACATTTTGAATAAATAACAGAACTCTAATAAAGTTTTACTGGCGTCGTTGACACGTCACGCTTTCCCAACAGCTATCCTGACTTGATGCAATTATCAACAGCGGAGGCTGCTGCAGAAGAACGGCGACTTGTAAACATTTTGAATAAATAACAGAACTCTAATAATGTTTTACTGGCGTCGTTGACGTGTCACGCTTTCCCAACAGCTATCCTGACTTGATGCAATTATCAACAGCGGAGGCTGCTGCAAAAGAACGGCGACTTGTAAACATTTTGAATAAATAAGAGAACTATAATAATGATTTACTGGCGTCGTTGACGCGCCAAGCTTTCCCAACAGCTATCCTGACTTGATGCAATTATCAACAGCGGAGGCTGCTGCAGAAGAACGGCGACTTGTAAACATTTTGAATAAATAACACAACTCTAATAATGTTTTACTGGCGTCGTTGACGCGTGACGCTTTCCCAACAGCTATCCTGACTTGATGCAATTATCAACAGCGGAGGCTGCTGCAGAAGAACAGTGACATGTAAACATTTTGAATAAATAACAGAACTCTAATAATGTTTTAGTGGCGGGGTTGACACATCACGCTTTCCCAACAGCTATCCTGATTTGATGCAACTATCATCAGCGGAGGCTGCTGCAGAAGAAAGGCGACTTGTAAATATTTTGAATAAATAACAGAACTCTAATAATGTTTTACTGGCGTCATTGACGCGTCACGCTTTCCCAACAGCTATCCTGACTTGATGCAATTATCAACAGCGGAGGCTGCTGCAGAAGAACGGCGACTTGTAAACATTTTGAATAAATAACAGAACTCTTAATGTTTTACTGGCGTCGTTGACGTGTCACGCTTTCCCAACAGCTATCCTGACTTGATGCAATTATCAACAGCAGAGGCTGCTGCAGAAGAACGGCGACTTGTAAACATTTTGAATAAATAACAGAACTCTAATAATGTTTTACTGGCGTCGTTGACGCGTCACGCTTTCCCAACAGCTATCCTGACCTGATGCAATTATCAACAGCGGAGGCTGCTGCAGAAGAACGGCGACTTGTAAACATTTTGAATAAATAACAGAACTCTAATAAAGTTTTACTGGCGTCGTTGACACGTCACGCTTTCCCAACAGCTATCCTGACTTGATGCAATTATCAACAGCGGAGGCTGCTGCAGAAGAACGGCGACTTGTAAACATTTTGAATAAATAACAGAACTCTAATAATGTTTTACTGGCGTCGTGGACGCGTCACGCTTTCCCAACAGCTGTCCTGACTTGATGCAATTATCAACAGCGGAGGCTGCTGCAGAAGAACGGCGACTTGTAAACATTTTGAATAAATAACAGAACTCTAATAATGTTTTACTGGCGTCGTTGACGCGTCACGCTTTCCCAACAGCTATCCTGACTTGATGCAATAATCAACAGCGGAGGCTGCTGCAGAAGAACGGCGACTTGTAAACATTTTGAATAAATAACAGAACTCTAATAATGTTTTACTGGCATCGTTGACGCCTCACGCTTTCCCAACAGCTATCCTGACTTGATGCAATTATCAACAGCGGAGGCTGCTGGAAAAGAACGGCGACTTGTAAACATTTTGAATAAATAAGAGAACTATAATAATGTTTTACTGGCGTCGTTGACGCGCCAAGCTTTCCCAACAGCTATCCTGACTTGATGCAATTATCAACAGCGGAGGCTGCTGCAGAAGAACGGCGACTTGTAAACATTTTGAATAAATAACAGAACTCTAATAATGTTTTACTGGCGTCGTTGACGCGCCAAGCTTTCCCAACAGCTTTCCTGACTTGATGCAATTATCAACAGCGGAGGCTGCTGCAGAAGAACGGCGACTTGTAAACATTTTGAATAAATAACAGAACTCCAATAATGTTTTACTGGCGTCGTTGACGCGCCAAGCTTTCCCAACAGCTATCCTGACTTGATGCAATTATCAACAGCGGAGGCTGCTGCAGAAGAAAGGCGACTTGTAAACATTTTGAATAAATAACAGAACTCTAATAAAACTTTTTACTGCCGTCGTTGATGTGTCACGCTTTCCCAACAGCTATCCTGACTTGATGCAATTATCAACAGTGGAGGCTGCTGCAGAAGAACGGCGACTTGTAAACATTTTGAATAAATAACAGAACTCTAATAATGTTTTACTGCCATCGTTGACGCCTCACGCTTTCCCAACAGCTATCCTGACTTGATGCAATTATCAACAGCGGAGGCTGCTGCAAAAGAACGGCGACTTGTAAACATTTTGAATAAATAAGAGAACTATAATAATGTTTTACTGGCGTCGTTGACGCGCCAAGCTTTCCCAACAGCTATCCTGACTTGATGCAATTATCAACAGCGGAGGCTGCTGCAGAAGAACGGCGACTTGTAAACATTTTGAATAAATAACAGAACTCTAATAATGTTTTACTGGCGTCGTTGACGCGTGACGCTTTCCCAACAGCTATCCTGAGTTGATGCAATTATCAACAGCGGAGGCTGCTGAAAAAGAACGGCGACTTGTAAACATTTTGAATAAATAACAGAACTCTAATAATGTTTTACTGGCGTCGTTGACGCGCCAAGCTTTCCCAACAGCTATCCTGACTTGATGCAATTATCAACAGCGGAGGCTGCTGCAGAAGAACGGCGACTTTTAAACATTTTGAATAAATAACAGAACTCTAATAATGTTTTACTGGCGTCGTTGACGCGTCATGCTTTCCCAACAGCTATCCTGACTTGATGCAATTATCAACAGCGGAGGCTGCTGCAGAAGAACGGCGACTTGTAAACATTTTGAATAAATAACAGAACTCTAATAATGTTTTACTGGCGTCGTTGACGCGTCACGCTTTCCCAACAGCTATCCTGAGTTGATGCAATTATCAACAGCGGAGGCTGCTGAAAAAGAACGGCGACTTGTAAACATTTTGAATAAATAACAGAACTCTAATAATGTTTTACTGGCGTCGTTGACGTGTCACGCTTTCCCAACAGCTATCCTGACTTGATGCAATTATCAACAGCGGAGGCTGCTGCAGAAGAACGGCGACTTGTAAACATTTTGAATAAATAACAGAACTCTAATAAAGTTTTACTGGCGTCGTTGACGCGTCACGCTTTCCCAACAGCTATCCTGACTTGATGCAATTATCAACAGCGGAGGCTGCTGCAGAAGAACGGCGACTTGTAAATATTTTGAATAAATAACAGAACTCTAATGATGTTTTACTGGCGTCGTGGACGGGTCACGCTTTCCCAACAGCTGTCCTGACTTGATGCAATTATCAACAGCGGAGGCTAATGCAAAAGAACGGCGAATTGTAAACATTTTGAATAAATAACAGAACTCTAATAATGTTTTACTGGCGTCGTTGACGCGCCAAGCTTTTCCAAATAATTTCCTGACTTGATGAAATTATCAATAGCGGAGGCTGCTGCAGAAGAACGGCGACTTGTAAACATTTTGAATAAATAACAGAACTACAATAATGTTTTACTGGCGTCGTTGACACGTCACGCTTTCCCAACAGCTATCCTGACTTGATGCAATTATCAACAGCGGAGGCTGCTGCAGAAGAACGGCGACTTGTAAACATTTTGAATAAATAACAGAACTCTAATAATGTTTTACTGGCGTCGTTGACGCGTCACGCTTTCCCAACAACTATCCTGACTTGATGCAATAATCAACAGCGGAGGCTGCTGCAGAAGAACGGCGACTTGTAAACATTTTGAATAAATAACAGAACTCTAATAATGTTTTATTGGCATCGTTGACGCCTCACGGTTTCCCAACAGCTATCCTGACTTGATGCAATTATCAACAGCGGAGGCTGCTGCAAAAGAACGGCGACTTGTAAACATTTTGAATAAATAAGAGAACTATAATAATGTTTTACTGGCGTCGTTGACGCGCCAAGCTTTCCCAACAGCTATCCTGACTTGATGCAATTATCAACAGCGGAGGCTGCTGCAGAAGAACGGCGACTTGTAAACATTTTGAATAAATAACAGAACTCTAATAATGTTTTACTGGCGTCGTTGACGCGTGACGCTTTCCCAACAGCTATCCTGACTTGATGCAATTATCAACAGCGGAGGCTGCTGCAGAAGAACAGTGACATGTAAACATTTTGAATAAATAACAGAACTCTAATAATGTTTTAGTGGCGGGGTTGACGCATCACGCTTTCCCAACAGCTATCCTGATTTGATGCAATTATCATCAGCGGAGGCTGCTGCTGAAGAAAGGCGACTTGTAAATATTTTGAATAAATAACAGAACTCTAATAATGTTTTACTGGCGTCATTGACGCGTCACGCTTTCCCAACAGCTATCCTGACTTGATGCAATTATCAACAGCGGAGGCTGCTGCAGAAGAACGGCGACTTGTAAACATTTTGAATAAATAACAGAACTCTAATAATGTTTTCCTGGCGTCGTTGACGTGTCACGCTTTCCCAACAGCTATCCTGACTTGATGCAATTATCAACAGCGGAGGCTGCTGCAGAAGAACAGCGACTTGTAAATATTTTGAATAAATAACAGAACTCTAATAACGTTTTACTGGCGTCGTTGACGCGTCACACTTTCCCAACAGCTATCCTGACTTGATGCAATTATCAACAGCGGAGGCTGCTGCAGAAGAACGGCGACTTGTAAACATTTTGAATAAGTAACAGAACTCTAATAATGTTTTACTGGCGTCGTTGATGCGTCATGCTTTCCCAACAGCTATCCTGACTTGATGCAATTATCAACAGCGGAGGCTGCTGCAGAAGAACGGCGACTTGTAAACATTTTGAATAAATAACAGAACTCTAATAATGTTTTACTGGCGTCGTTGACGCGTCACGCTTTCCCAACCGCTATCCTGACTTGATGCAATTATCAACAGCGGAGGCTGCTGCAGAAGAAAGGCGACTTGTAAACATTTTGAATAAATAACAGAACTCTAATAATGTTTTACTGGCGTCGTTGACGCGTCACGCTTTCCCAAAAGCTATCCTGACTTGATGCAATTATCAACAGCGGAGGCTGCTGCAGAAGAACGGCGACTTGTAAACATTTTGAATAAATAAGAGAACTCTAATAATGTTTTACTGGCGTCGTTGACGCGTCACGCTTTCCCAACAGCTATCCTGACTTGATGCAATAATCAACAGCGGAGGCTGCTGCAGAAGAACGGCGACTTGTAAACATTTTGAATAAATAACAGAACTCTAATAATGTTTTACTGGTGTCGATGACGCGTCACGCTTTCCCAACAGCTATCCTGACTTGATGCAATTATCAACAGCAGAGGCTGCTGCAGAAGAACGGCGACTTGTAAACATTTTGAATAAGTAACAGAACTCTAATAATGTTTTACTGGCGTCGTTGACGCGTCACGCTTTCCCAACAGCTATCCTGACTTGATGCAATTATCAACAGCGGAGGCTGCTGCAGAAGAAAGGCGACTTGTAAATATTTTGAATAAATAACAGAACTCTAATAATGTTTTACTGGCGTCATTGACGCGTCACGCTTTCCCAACAGCTATCCTGACTTGATGCAATTATTAACAGCGGAGGCTGCTGCAGAAGAATGGCGACTTGTAAACATTTTGAATAAATAACAGAACTCTAATAATGTTTTACTGGCGTCGTTGACGTGTCACGCTTTCCCAACAGCTATCCTGACTTGATGCAATTATCAACAGCGGAGGCTGCTGCAGAAGAACGGCGACTTGTAAACATTTTGAATAAATAACAGAACCCTAATAATGTTTTACTGGCGTCGTGGACGTGTCACGCTTTCCCAACAGCTATCCTGACTTGATGCAATTATCAACAGCGGAGGCTGCTGCAGAAGAACGGCGACTTGTAAACATTTTGAATAAATAACAGAACTCTAATAATGTTTTACTGGCGTCGTTGACGCGTCACGCTTTCCCAACAGCTATCCTGACTTGATGCAATAATCAACAGCGGAGGCTGCTGCAGAACAACGGCGACTTGTAAACATTTTGAATAAATAACAGAACTCTAATAATGTTTTACTGGTGTCGATGACGCGTCACGCTTTCCCAACAGCTATCCTGACTTGATGCAATTATCAACAGCGGAGGCTGCTGCAGAAGAACGGCGACTTGTAAACATTTTGAATAAGTAACAGAACTCTAATAACGTTTTCCTGGCGTCGTTGACGCGTCACGCTTTCCCAACAGCTATCCTGACTTGATGCAATTATCAACAGCGGAGGCTGCTGCAGAAGAACGGCGACTTGTAAACATTTTGAATAAATAATAGAACTCTAATAATGTTTTACTGGCGTCGTTGACGCGTGACGCTTTCCCAACAGCTATCCTGACTTCATGCAGACGTGTCTCCGCTCGGCCCCTTGTAGTCAGAAGAGTCAGGTAGTCTGTCAGGACATTGCCTTTACTATTTATAGACAGACGAAAACTGATTCTGTAATATTCTGTTGAGTAACGCCAGTACCCTCGATTCTGTAAAAGCATCAGACTCCCCTGTACAGAACAGCTTCAAAAGCCTGATTACTTCACAAATGAGTTAATATGTTAAGTATTTGACGATAAGGACGTGAAACATTTATGGATGAACGCACAAAGCCTTATTTGTGTTTTACTAGTTTAGGATCAACAACTGGATGATTATAGTCTGGGTAATTTGTGCTCCATTTTAAGAAAAAGCTAGGTTTTCACACAAATCCATTTTTATAATGCATCTCCTTAACTGTGTGTCGTGCAATGATAAAAAAATCTGCACGTACATCCAGTGATATTTGTGAATACTGTCTTCAAAACCTGTTGCGAGCAGGGTTAGTAGTAAAGAAGAAATAAATTAAAACGTCATGACTGACGTTGAAGTTTTACTAAAGAAACAGGGAAAATGTAGTAAGGTCCTTCATTATTTTGTGAGGGTGACAGTGAGAAAAAGTTTTGAAATTGTATGTAAAGTTGTCCCGTTGTCAAATACTGGTTTGAGTAATTTGCACTTGGTGAGTAACACTGCCTGAGGAGATGTACACAGTTTCGATTTTTAATACTTGGCTTATTGTGTTAAATCTGTAGCCTACCTCTTAATCAGTAGACTACGATAGTATTTTACAGTTTTAAATTCGATCAATAATAGAAATGTGAAATACTGAAGAGAGGTATACTTTTAGTCAGTAGACTATAATAGCATTTTACAATTTTAAATTCGATCAATAATACAGATATGAAATACTGACAATCAAATTTTTGTTGGCTTTGGCTGTCAGAAGGGCAACCTTCAAAAGTGACTGGTTATCGTTTTAGCCTATTAGTGATGTAGATAAATGACACGTAGTAACCAGCGCACAAGACTTAACACCTTAGTCCATTCTCGCTTATTGTACATACTGTTTCAATACCTCGATCCATTTTCTGTTTCCGTAACATTAGTCCAGTGGCTTCTGAGGAATAAAATCAAAACGGGTTCCATTATAAATCAGTCACGACTCTAAAATATTCGATTTAAAAAACTTATCTGCAAGTAGCACGAACAAAAAGACATTTTAAAATTTCCAAGAAAGTACCCACGACATGCTGCGTAAGAGCACCCAAATTCTGAACAGCCATAACCATACATTTATCATAAGGAAACGACGAGATATTCGAGTTAAAACACTGACTGCAATCCGTTACCGAAGAACATGGAAACATTAGGTCTCTAGAAGGATCAAAAGATTCTCACAAAAATTCAGTATTACACTGATAATTTCAGTGTGTAACGCCGGAAATGCATATCCTCCTATTTCCATCTATTGCACTGCAAATTTTTGCTTATTTTGTTACCTGAAGATATAACATTTCTGTGTCTTTGTATATTGTAGTTGTTTTACTATTTGTATATATATGCATTTATGTCGATTTATAATTGGTTTATTTTGTGAATATTATTTGTATTTATACGCTGCGTCTGGCCTAGGGAAAACTATGCTATCGAACGAATATATCGATAGGTCGTGTGGAGAACCTAAGTGTTTAGGATCTTTGGTGGTGTTAACTCTGCCGCGTGGAGCGCGGGCAGAGCAGAGGGAGTCTGGCTGGAGTAGTGCGGTTGAGCAGGTGTGTTGTGTGACGCTCCCGCGAGTTGCCGCGCTTTCGGGGTTTGGGAGCATGTAATTGCGCTCCACTGGCTATAATAGTTTCTAGCACGGTGTCGCGGATGGGAAGCATTAGCTGGCACACATCATGAGCCCGTTTCGCCTGGTGACCGTGTCGAGAAGAAGGCGCGCCAGCATCCAGCTTCTGCAACAGCGACGGCCGACAGTGAGTGACTGTCGCCACCTCCTCGATCGACGACTTCAAACCTTCAATCAACCAACAAGGAAAACTGGAAGCACGTAAAGTTTTAGAACTGTATGGCAGACCTAAGCTTTTCAAACTTTTAAAATTGTTGCATCACAAAATTACAGCAACTGAGCATGAACCTTTGTTGCTCATTGTCCAAATTGCATTGCCAAGCAGGGTCCCTTCCTTTTCCGAAATGAACCCGAGTGTCGTTGAAATTCAAACGCCAGCATCATTCGATTTCACTGCTTTAATTTCAAAGTTCAGTTAAGGTATTCATAGCTGGCTACAATATTTAGATTACACAAGCACAAATTAAGAGTGTGAGTTTTGTTACCGTATTTTAGCTTACCTGTGACTGCAGCTCAGCTTGGTACGTACTAAATTTTACTATTGTTAATTGTTCAGAATCATTTAATTCAAGTTCAGAGTTAAATCTCTTAGTTCTAAATTGCGTAGATTCAAGTAGCTTTTGAAATGATTGTTGAGGTAGTCCAAGACTAACCGTATTTTACTGAGTTTCGATGTGCTTCAGAAAGAAAGCTCACTATTAACTTCAGTCACTAAATTAACTTTCGATTTGCCGGTTTAATTAATTCTTTTGCTAAATTAAGTCAGAGTGTAGCGAAATTTATTACTTCTGACAAACTTTCAGTTTTCACATTACACGTGTCAACCTTCAGTTGCCACGCTTCTAGTGCTAATTATATGTGTAATAAACTTTCTTTTTCAGTTACTATAGTAATTGTCCTTAGGACTGGCGACCGTAATTTTCCCAAATCTCAAATATCTAATTATCGCTGGTTAATTCTTAATGTAACAGCCGCACATTCACTTTCTCTATTAACTTTACCCCTTTTCAAAATTAATTTCCACCAGTTTCATTTGCATTTTTCCTTTCATTTAGATGTAACCCTTTCCTCCCTCTTTACCGACAGATTAACTTCGGTGACGATAGCTTTTCCCAAATTTCCATTAGGTACACGCGGATTAATTTTTCACTGTCATTAAGGTCGATAAGTGAGGGGTAGGTTACAAGTGGTTCAAAACGACAAGGCTGCATGCATACAGACACCCTTCAAAACTCATATTAAACTGACAATTCTTGCAATAGTGTAAAACTTTAATCTCTGTTCTCTGGATGAGTACAAAAATGCTCACATACTCCTGAGGCTTCCTGGACCCTGCACCACGCCGGTACGGATACCTGTCCTGAACCAACAGCGCTCCAATGATTCGAGCTAAGACACGTCCCGGCGGGGTCAGGGATTTTCTCTGCCTCGTGATGGCTGGGTGTTGTGTGCTGTCCTTAGGTTAGTTAGGTTTAAGTAGTTCTAAGTTCTAGGGGACTGATGACCATAGATGTTAAGTCCCATAAGTGCTCAGAGCCAAGACACGTCTTCTCGCACTAGAACAGGTGCTAGTCTCGCTCTAGGTAGGCGATGAGTCGTAAGAAGGTGAGGGTGTGGATGGGTCTCCGCTGACGGAACTGTTTCTGTCAATCTCCAGACTACAGAACGCTCATGTGCGAGATTTCTTTTTTTCCTGTATTGTTATTTAATACTAATGCCCCATGTGGGCAGGGGTGGGCTGGCAGCGGCACGATTCAGAAAAGAGACTATAAAACAAAACGTCACACACATAAAAGACGGGGATAAAAGATGGGAGTTAAAATATAGGATAAACGGGTAGTTTTTCGAAGCACGATTTCATAAAATCCACATGTTCTTAAAATGACACTCGACGATGATGTAACATTTAAACATTGGCGACACGAAGAGCACAATTAAAAACGGCGTTCACAGTAATGAGCGCCACATGGGACGAAGACATTGAACATACACTGCACCTGTGTTACATACACAGCGAGCAGCAAAACACAACAAAGTAACTGGATAAAAATTGGAAAGATCTGCCAAGGGAGGGAAGGTCAGAGAGGAGGGAGAGAGGGAAAGGAGAAGGTCGGTGGAGGAGAAGGGTAGGAAGGGGTGGTTTGGGGGGGGGGCGGCAGTAGTACACCATGGGACAGGAGATGGGGAGGGTGCAGCCAGGAATGGGTGGAAGGACTGGGAAAGGAGAAGTGAGAAGGACAGGGGCGTAGGAGGGAGGAAACAGCAGAGGGGGAGGGGAAGGTGAGGAAGCTCTAGGGAGGAGGGGAGGGGCAGAGGAGAGTCATAGTTGGTGGTAAATAAGAATAAATATCAGGGAGAAGCACATCATTCAGGATGGGGAGATTTTGGAAGCTTCTTTGGGAGAGGAAGTGGAGGGTGTGGAGTTGGAGGGAGGATGGGACACATCAGTAGAAGTGCATCAGCAGGTGGGTACTGGAGAGGAAAGGAGACATCAGGGGGTGAAGGCAATCTAGGTTGCGGTTGGTGTTCAGGTACAGACGTGTTCAAGGCAAAGGGGAAGATGAGGGAAGTGGATGGTATCGTAGAGGATCCTCGTGGGGGACGGGAGATGGATACTGAAAGCGAGGCAGAGCGCATGGCATTCGAGGATCTGGAGGAATTTATAGAATTTGGGAGGGGCAGAGATCCAGGTGACACTGGCATAACAAAGGATGGGGCAGATCAAGGATTCTTAGGTACGAAGGACAGGGGAGGATGCAATTCCCATGTCCGTCTGGACAGGAGTTTTAGGAGGCACAGTCTACTGTGGGCTTTGCATTGGATGGTGAGGAGATGGGGAGCCCAGCAGCGTATATGTTAACAGCCTATGTTCGAAACTATATTTGAGAACATGTCTCATATATTTTCATTTTCTGTGTAAAACAAAGAAAATGTTAACGTCACTTTATGAAGACATTTTTACATTGAAGTCAAGAAAGATACTGAATTCTATATATTTTCAGAAAAATGAGTTGGTACTGCTTATACCAGACCTGGCCAAACAATGCCCTGCGATATGGCCGCGCTCCTGACTCGCGCTGCGAGCGCCACGGTGAGTGTAGCTGAGGGGCTGGCAGGAGGAACAGGGGGAGCAACGCCCCCCTGCAGCCGGACGCCGCTACAGTCTGTCACAGTCCGACAACAGTACCAACTGTGTTCAGTTACATTTATTTTCTGAGTTAGGTACAACACTGCGTGTTCGTACTTCTGGAAAGAAAAAGTGGAGAAGTCACATCATTCAATGCTGAATGGGAATTGCTTTCTGAAAGCCACGCAGAGTACTTAGCACAACATCACACTATTATGAGCTGGAAAAACATTCACTGGAACATCGTTACAAAACCACGCACAAGGGCTATGTCATTAAGGAAAAAACTGAGTTAAGGGAAAATACAGCTGAGGCAAAATCTTTTATGGTCGACACCGTCAATTACTTGGTTTCATCGAATCTTTCAATATAAGGGGAGAATGATTTGCTTAGAGATATGGAGGACAAGATTGATGCTATAAAGTAAAAGTTAATTCTATGCGAAAATCAGCTTCAAATTCCTGACATATAACATTTCTCATAACTCAATGCAGTCATTTCTCGATCAGGCATGACTACCTCCGTTTCAGCTGATGTACCTCCTCGTTACCTCCGACTCGAGATAATAGACATACAGTATAGAACTTGGCTCAGTGATCTGTTAGTCCAATCCCCCCCCCCCCCCAAAAAAAAGTTCCGGTTTAACAGATTTTAATCTGCGCAACACCAAATGTATGTATCACGAACAATAGTTCTAGATATATTAGATAAAAGCTTAGGGGCCGCAGCTTCGCTCGCTTAGTCCGTATGACATTCAATTTTTTTTATTTTTCTTTAATTGCATTTTTATGTTCTTTACGTATTGCAGCATCTTCTAAACTTTTCATGCTAATTATGGACATAGAAGCATGGTCTTTTTCGGATGAACTTCTGACCGGAAAGAGATTCTGGCAGCTGGTTTTTGTTGATCATGCAGTTATCGTTCTTGTGGTGATACATCCATAGGAACTTTCATCCCCTAACACACATTTCTGTACATCTAACCGGTAAGTGGAATACCAGTTTTCATAGATAAAGCTTTCAAAATTTTAAATTTTCATACATTTAGCTTTTAAAATGTTTTCATAATGAAATAATTTCATAAATCCTTTCATCCCCTATTTCACTCCTTCAGAGGGCTGAATTTCCAAAGTTTTTAATGTCTAATTGACAAGTCAAATACTAGTTTCCACCCACTATTTTACCTCCTTAATGACTGAATTTCCAAAAATGCTGAAACGCCTATTTTTTTAATTTCTGACTGAGAAACCAATTACTAATTTTCGTAGTTCTGTCGTCAAAGTTGCCTTAATAGCGAGATATTTCCAAGAAGCCTTTCATCCTCTGTTTCATTCCCTTTACGAGTTGGATGTTGAACAATCCCTTCTTAAACAGTATCTAGAGTATAAGATCCACACATTCTCCAAATTTCGAGTTTCTATCCTTAGCGGTTTTTGCTGGGGGATGATGAGTCAGTAAGTTAGTAAGTCTATCAGGAATTGCCTGTTATGAACGTATAGAGATTCCATACTTGATCAGTCTTAAACTTTGCTTCTGACTCTGCTATAAAATTCGTGGTTTATGGGAAGGGAATAATCCACATGCAGTTCCTGAGGGTTTCACAGAGAAAAAGAATACAACAAAGTTTTTCCACCAAGACCACACGTGGCTAGTAAAGAGATGCCGATCCCTCGATAGTTTAACAAGCAGAATGAATGTATAAACTTATGTTCGAAACACACACACTAAGAACAAAACACGAACTAAAAACACATTTAATTTAAATACACTGAATAATAGGAACATTAAAGAAGGTATGGGACAAAAAGCTCTTAAACTAGAATATGAGCAAGTGGTTGTAACGAACAAGGGTATCTTAAGTACCGAACGAATAGGAATTTGAGAATAAATGGAGTGAGACTGCAGCGAATTGATTGCAGAGGTAACAATACGTGAGAGCCGAGAGCTTCTAAACATAAAACCAATGCGTGGTGACAACGAACAGAGGTAAGACCTAACAATGGAGACTACAGAATAAAACGGATTGAGAAATCTGTGTAAGACGACTGTGCTATCATGTAATGCAAACGCACTCACAGTTAGAAGAATAAGGAACTGATTGAACTGTATCTTTTTCCATTCAATATACCTCCAAGTGCTCAGATGTCTATTTGAATCAAACAGTATCCTACGAAATCACTCATATTTCAAGGTATTCAAGAATAACGATACAAAAATAAAATTCATGACAAGAAAAACTAGACTATAAAGCTATAAGAAAAGAGCATCAGGGCTTCACCTAGACTGAAAATTTACACAAATTCAAACATTGATTAGACTACCGAGGAGAAGCTCTTACGAGTAATTGGTTTTACGAGGCTCCCAGCATACAGTGTATGTGGGATAAACTACGTTCTAACACATTTTGTTACTGTGGGTTGCATACATTCGGGGCAACACCCCCCCTCCCCCGCCCAAATCCCCCCCCCAACACTACACCCTGATGATATCTTGGGTTTTCCCCAGCTGGCAAACGTCTCTTGCCCCTCCACTTCCGTCAACTACCCCCTCAACGCCCTTCCTTGGAAATGGTGGGAAATTGTAATTTTGGCGAGAAATAAAAAATGGTGGGAAATTGAAATATTATGATCGGAATATCAATTTTTGTGTGGTCACCTTGAGGTCTGGAGACCAACTGACCCAGTTCACAACACCACTACCAGAGGACGCTTTTGGTCCCCCACGACTCCCCTCACACCTCTCCTCCCCTCCCTTCCTCCATCCAGCAACTGGCGAGAAAAGGTCTCAGTCTGTGCTGGGCTGCCATATAGAACAGACATGTTGTTGTTGTTGTGGTCTTCAGTCCTGAGACTGGTTTGATGCAGCTCTCCATACTACACTATCCTGTGCAAGCTTCTTCATCTCCCAGTACCTACTGCAACCTACATCCTTCTGAATCTGCTTAGTGTATTCATCTCTTGGTCTCCCTCTACGATTTTTACCCTCTGCGCTGCCCTCCAATACTAAACTGGTGATCCCTTGATGCCTCAGAACATGTCCTACCAATCGATCCCTTCTTCTAGTCAAGTTGTGCCACAAACTTCTCTTCTCCCCATTCCTATTCAATACTTCCTCATTAGTTATGTGATCTACCCATCTAATCTTCAGCATTCTTTTGTAGCACCACATTTCTAAAGCTTCTATTCTCTTCTTCTCCGAACTATTTATCGTCCACGTTTCACTTCCATACATGGCTACACTCCATACAAATGTTTTAAGAAACGACTTCCTGACACTTAAACATATACTCGATGTTAAAAAATTTCTCTTCTTCAGAAACGCTTTGCTTGCCATTGCCAGTCTACATTTTATATCCTTTCTACTTCGACCATCATCAGTTATTTTGCTCCGCAAATAGCAAAACTCCTTTACTACTTTAAGCGTCTCATTTCCTAATCTACTTCTCTCAGCATCACCCGACTTAATTCGACTACATTCCATTAACCTTGTTTTGCTTTTGTTGATGTTCATCTTATATCCTCCTTTCAAGACACTATCCATTCCGTTCAACTGCTCTTCCAAACCCTTTGCTGTCTCTGACAGAATTACAATGTCATCGGCGAACCTCAAAGTTTTTATTTCTTCTCCATGGATTTTAATACCTACTCCGAATTTTTCTTTTGTTTCCTTCACTGCTTGCTCAATATACAGATTGAATAACATCGGGGAGAGGCTACAACCCTGTCTCATTCCCTTCCCAACCACTGCTTCCCTTTCATGTCCCTCAACTCTTATAACTGCCATCTGGTTTCTGTACAAATTGCAAATAGCTTTTCGCTCCCTGTATTTTGCCCCTGACACGTTTAGAATTTGAAACAGAGTATTCCAGTCAACACTGTCAAAAGCTTTCTCTAAGTCTACAAATGCTAGGAACGTAGGTATGCCTTTCCTTAATCTGGCTTCTAAGATACGTCGTAGGGTCAGTATTGCCTCACGTGTTCCGATATATCTACGGGATCCAAACTGATCTTCCCCGAGGTCGGCTTCTACCAGCTTTTCCACTCGTTTGTAAAGAATTCGTGTTAGTATTTTGCGGCCGTGAGTTATTAAACTGATAGTTCGGTAATTTTCTCATCTGTCAACACCTGCTTTCTTTGGGCTTGGAATTATTATATTCTTCTTGAAGTCTGAGGGTATTTCGCCTGTCTCATACATCTTGCTCACCACATGGTACAGTTTTGTCAGGACTGGCTCTCCAGTCAGTAGTTCTGATGGAATGTTGTTTACTCCGGGGGCCTTGTTTCGACTCAGGTCTTTCAGTGCTCTATCAAACTCTTCACGCAGTATCATATATCCAATTTCTTCTTCATCTACATCCTCTTCCATTTCCATAATATTGTCCTCAAGTACATCTCCCTTGTATAGACCCTCTGTATACTCCTTCCACCTTTCTGCTTTCCCTTCTTTGCTTAGAACTGGGTTTCCATCTGAGCTCTTGATATTCATGCAAGTGGTTCTCTTTTCTCCAATGGTCTCTTTAATTTTCCTGTAGGCAGTATCTATCTTACCCCTAGTGAGATAAGCCTCTACATCCTTACATATGTCCTTTAGCCATCCCTGCTTAGCCATTTTGCACTTCCTGTCAATCTCATTTTTGAGACCTTTGTATTCCTTTTTGCCTGCTTCATTTACTGCATTTTTATACACTCCTGGAAATGGAAAAAAGAACACATTGACACCGGTGTGTCAGACCCACCATACTTGCTCCGGACTCTGCGAGAGGGCTGTACAAGCAATGATCACACGCACGGCACAGCGGACACACCAGGAACCGCGGTGTTGGCCGTCGAATGGCGCTAGCTGCGCAGCGTTTGTGCACCGCCGCCGTCAGTGTCAGCCAGTTTGCCGTGGCATACGGAGCTCCATCGCAGTCTTTAACACTGGTAGCATGCCGCGACAGCGTGGACGTGAACCGTATGTGCAGTTGACGGACTTTAAGCGAGGGCGTATAGTGGGCATGCGGGAGGCCGGGTGGACGTACCGCCGAATTGCTCAACACGTGGGGCGTGAGGTCTCCACAGTACATCGATGTTGTCGCCAGTGGTCGGCGGAAGGTGCACGTGCCCGTCGACCTGGGACCGGACCGCAGCGACGCGCGGATGCACGCCAAGACCGTAGGATCCTACGCAGTGCCGTAGGGGACCGCACCGCCACTTCCCAGCAAATTAGGGACACTGTTGCTCCTGGGGTATCGGCGAGGACCATTCGCAACCGTCTCCATGAAGCTGGGCTACGGTCCCGCACACCGTTAGGCCGTCTTCCGCTCACGCCCCAACATCGTGCAGCCCGCCTCCAGTGGTGTCGCGACAGGCGTGAATGGAGGGACTAATGGAGACGTGTCGTCTTCAGCGATGAGAGTCGCTTCTGCCTTGGTGCCAATGATGGTCGTATGCGTGTTTGGCGCCGTGCAGGTGAGCGCCACAATCAGGACTGCATACGACCGAGGCACACAGGGCCAACACCCGGCATCATGGTGTGGGGAGCGATCTCCTACACTGGCCGTACACCACTGGTGATCGTCGAGGGGACACTGAATAGTGCACGGTATATCCAAACCGTCATCGAACCCATCGTTCTACCATTCCTAGACCGGCAAGGGAACTTGCTGTTCCAACAGGACAATGCACGTCCGCATGTATCCCGTGCCACCCAACGTGCTCTAGAAGGTGTAAGTCAACTACCCTGGCCAGCAAGATCTCCGGATCTGTCCCCCATTGAGCATGTTTGGGACTGGATGAAGCGTCGTCTCACGCGGTCTGCACGTCCAGCACGAACGCTGGTCCAACTGAGGCGCCAGGTGGAAATGGCATGGCAAGCCGTTCCACAGGACTACATCCAGCATCTCTACGATCGTCTCCATGGGAGAATAGCAGCCTGCATTGCTGCGAAAGGTGGATATACACTGTACTAGTGCCGACATTGTGCATGCTCTGTTGCCTGTGTCTATGTGCCTGTGGTTCTGTCAGTGTGATCATGTGATGTATCTGACCCCAGGAATGTGTCAATAAAGTTTCCCCTTCCTGGGACAATGAATTCACGGTGTTCTTATTTCAATTTCCAGGAGTGTATTTTCTTCTTTCGTCGATTAAATTCAATATTTCTTCTGTTACCCAAGGATTTCTACTAGCCCTCTTCTTTTTACCTACTTGATCCTCTGCTGCCTTCACCACTTCATCCCTCAGAGCTACCCATTCTTCTTCTACTGTATTTCTTTCCCCCATTCCTGTCAATTGTTCCCTTATGCTCTCCCTGAAACTCTGTACAACGTCTGGTTTAGTCAGTTTATCCAGGTCCCATCTCCTTAAATTCGCACATTTTTGCAGTTTCTTCAGTTTTAATCAACAGTTCATAACTAATAGATTGTGGTCAGAGTCCACATCTGCCCCTGGAAATGTCTTACAATTTAAAACCTGGTTCCTAAATCTCTGTCTTACCATTATATAATCTATCTGATACCTTCTAGTATCTCCAGGATTCTTCCACGTATACAACCTTCTTTTATGATTCTTGAACCAAGTGTTAGCTATAATTAAGTTATGCTCTGTGCAAAATTCTACCATACGGCTTCCTCTTTCATTTCTCTCCCCCAATACATATTCACCCACTATGTTTCCTTCTCTCTCTTTTCCTACTCTCGAATTCCAGTCACCCATGACTATTAAATTTTCGTCTCCCTTCACTATCTGAATAATTTCTTTTATTTCATCATACATTTCTTCAATTTGTTCGTCATCTGCAGAGCTAGTAGGCATATAAACTTGTACTAGTGTGGTAGGCGTGGGCTTCGTATCTATCTTGGCCACAATAATGCGTTCACTATGCTGTTTGTAGTAGCTTACCCGCATTCCTATTTTCCTATTCAATATTAAACCTACTCCTGCATTACCCCTATTTGATTTTGTGTTTATAACCCTGTAGTCACCTAACCAGAAGTCTTGTTCCTCCTGCCACCGAACTTCACTAATTCCCACTATATCTAACTTTAACCTATCCATTTCCCTTTTTAAATTTTCTAACCTATCTGCCCGATTAAGGGATCTGACATTCCACGCTCCGATCCGTAGATCCGAATGGGGGACTATTTCACCTCCGGAATATTTTACCTAAGAGGACGCCATCATCATGTAACCATACAGTAAAGCTGCATGCCCTCGGGAAAAATTATGGCCGTAGTTTCCCCTTGCTTTCAGCCGTTCGCAGTACTAGCACAGCAAGGCTGTTTTGGTTAGTGTCACAGGGCCAGATCAGTCAATCTTCCAGACTGTTACCCCTGCAACTACTGAAAAGGCTGCTGCCCCTCTTCAGGAACCACATGTTTGTCTGGCCTCTCAACAGATACCCCTCCGTTGTGGTTTCACCTACGGACGGCTATCTGTATCGCTGAGGCACGCAAGCCTCCCCACCAACGGCAAGGTCCATGGTTCATGGGTGGGGGGGGGGGGGGTGAGGGGAGAACAGACATAAGTCTTCATTATTTTCTAGACAGTGCGGAATATCTGGATAGCAGCGTGTGGGAGAACTCCTTTTAAGGCAAATCCCTGACTGGGAATCGATCCATAAATACTGACGGAGTCAATAAATTGATTGCCTAATTAATTTCCAGTCACGTGATCGTTTTGTAAGGTATATAAGGCAGATGCCGTAGCTCACCAGTCCCAGTTGCAGTCAGTCTCTGGAATAAGAAGAACCATGAAGTGTCGCCAGCAGCAGTTGAGATCTTTATCTGCCCCTCTATCGCAGAAGAAGCGTAAAAGAAAGTATCCATTACATATTGTTGCTACTGTTATCACATGTAGCACTTTCTCCTCCTCTTCTTTGCCAAGTTCCCTTTCTTTGTTCGACACCCTGTCACTGTCTGTGGATGTTTTCTGTTTTTTCTTCTTCTTCCTTCTCGTTCAGTGGTCTCTGATTTGTCCAGACCGGCACTGACACCCAGTGTGTCGGGACCAGCAGCGGGCGCCATCAGCTCGCTGGGACCTGCAGCAGACTCCGGCTTCTCAGCGGCGGTAGTGGCACTGTAGGATCCCGTAGTGCAGCACACCAGCATGTTGGTGCAGGACAAACAGCTACTGTTTTCCATTCTGGTTTAGACACCCAGTAAGTCCCAGACTCTCAGAAGAACTGTGCTGGGGTCCCTACGCCACAAGGTGCAGGTCACTACTGGTCTCTAACATACGTGCCATCCGACAACATTCCGGTGTACTTCAAGCACAGTGAACTGATGTGGTGGATAAGAAGCTAACGATTCCTCCCAGTGCTCTACTGCTTTTCATTTCAATTTATGACTTAACAGTTAGCGGTTCAAAGCGCTTAAATATTGGTGTAGAAGTATCAGTGGACGGTGACTGCCGTGTTGCGTTAGAGACTGAACATGCAACGAGAAGGGTTATAGTGCAGATTATGGAGTTGCAATCGGTTGAACTGTGTCATGCAGAATACTACATAAACCACCAGAGGATCTCCGAGTATTCTCCATGTCTGGAAATTTACCTTCCTGGTCTGACACCATCTATAACAACGTTGTACAACAGCGTGATACTCATGGTGAGACTTCGAGGTTGATCCATTTATCTGTGCAACACTCCACAGTCACAAACTTGTTCAGTCTATGGACAGTGCTATCCCTTGTGGTGTAAAGACCGAACCATTTGTGTTCAAATCGTGTATAAAGGCAATGTGAATTACTACTATGTATATAGTAAGCATACAGATGATTTAGAACATTGTATTAATACAGTGCAAAACAAAAAACTAAAGGAATACCCATTAGTGTGCGAGAAATACATACTGAATTTACTGTATGCAAGAAACAGGAAGATGAATCAGTTGCTTTTGTTGCTAATGTAATGTAGCCTATGTATTATTTCTGAAATGTAAATAAAATATATACGGGGTGGAGAAAAATTCTGTCACGAAATTTTAACCCTGGATAGCTGATGCCAGTAGGAACCAAAATTACTAATGTTGTGTAGTTCGACAAAGAACCATTTTTAAACTATGCAAACTTGGATCCACGCGCTCCGATTGGCCGCGGGATTGTTCTGTTGCTGTTCGTCGATTGACGGGCAGCCCTGTGGTTGGCGGTTCACACAAACAAACGTCCCTCGCCTCATCACTGCCCCACGTGACGACGTGATACGCAGACGTGTCGAATAGGTCTGGCTGTTTGTCTCCACCTCACGTCACAGGCATTCACACGTGCTTCGCTTCGGAGCACACACACGTCACCTGCGATTTAGTCATACAGGAAGCATGGCGGCACAGTAGTCGATTGAAGAACAACGACATATGGTTTTTGTTTATGGACTAGCCGACGGTAATGCGCACGAAGCTCGACGGTTGTATGAGGAACAGTACCCAGCAAGACGACACCGACACCCGCAAACGTTTACAGCAATTCACCGGCGACTTCGCGAAACAGGTTCGTTAGAAGGATATCATGGTGATGCTGGAAGACCTCGAACACGACGGGATGCTGTATTTTAAGTGACTGTTCTCGAGCGCTTCGAGGAAGATCTACAAGTACTGGAGCTGTTGGACAAGACATGGGGGGGGGGGGGGTGTCACTCATCGATTAGTATGGGAGGTTTGGAGGGATGACGGCAAACATGCATTTAATTTTCACCCTTTCCAAGACCTACATCATGTGGCGGACTATGAACACCGGCTAGGGTTTTGCCAGTGGTTTCTGCGACGAGTCGCACGAGGTCCCGACTTCCCCGCCACTGTATAATTTACCGAGTGCGCCTTCCAACGGGATGGTCTTTACAACACTCAGAACGTTCATTACTGGGCAAGTGGAAATCCTCACGTCATGTACGTCCGAGAACACCAGAAACGATTTTCGCACAACATTTGGACAGGCATTGTGGGTGACCATCTCACTGTGCCGGTCCGTCCACCAACTCGAATTTTTTGTGTGTGTGTGTGTGGGGGGGGGGGGGGTGCGGGGGGGGGGGTGTCATCTGTCTTATGACTGGTTTGATGTGGTCAGCCACAAATTCCTCTCCTGTGCTAATCTCTTTATCTCAAAGTAGAACTTGCAATCTACGTCCTCAATTATTTGCTGGATGTATTCCAGTCTCTGTCTTCCTCTACAGTTTTTGCCCTCTACAGCTCCCTCTAGTACCATGGAAGTCATTCCCTCATGTTTTAACAGATGACTCCTTATCAGTGTTTTCCACATATTCCTTTCCTCTCCAATTCTACACAGAACCGCCTCATTCCTTTCCTTATCAATCCACCTAATTTTCAACATTCGTCTGTAGCACCACATCTCAAATGCTTTGATTCTCTTCTGTTCCGGTTTTCCCACAGTACATGTTTCACTACCATACAATGCTGTACTCCAGATATACATTCTCAGAATTAAGGCATATATTTGATATTAATAGACTTCTCTTGGCAGGAATGCCTTTTTGCCATAGCTAGTCGGCTTTTAATGTCCTCCTTGCTCTATCCGCCATTGGTTATTTTACTGCCTAGGTAGCATAATTCCTTAATCTGATTCGTGACCATCAGTCCTGATGTTTAGTTTCTCGCTGTTCTCATTTCTACTACTTCTCATTACCTTCGCCTCTCTTCGATTTACTCTCAATCCATACTCTGCGCTCATTAGACTGCTCATGTAATTTCAAGATTTTAAACATGGCTGCAGCAGCAACTGTTAAAATTCTTCACAATAAAAGGATGACAGCCAAAAACAGTTGCAGGATAAAATTTTTTATTAAAATTCTTGACCAAGGTTTCGGTACATATAAATGTACCCTGTGCCCATTACACATGTTGTACAAATGGAGATGATATCTTAATTACTGACGACGCCTTTGGCATAATTGTTTTATTATTCTCCATTGCATGATGTAATTTTAGAAGTTTTACTTCTGATGAAGGTATATTTATATGTACCGAAACCTTGGTCAAGAATTTTAATAAAAAATTTTATCCTGCAACTGTTTTTGGCTGTCATCCTTTTATTGTGCTCATGTAATTCTTCTTCACTTTCACTCGAGATAGCAATGTCATCAGCGAATCGTATCATTGATATCCTTTCACCTTGAATTTTAACTCCACTCCTGAATCTTTTTTTTATTTCCATCGTTGCTTCCTCGATGTACAGACTGAACACTAGGGGCGAAAGGCTACATCCTTGTCTTACACCCTTCTTAATACGAGCACTTCGCTGTTGGTCGTCCACTCTTATTATTCCCTCTTGGCTGTTGTACATACTGTATGTCACCCGTCTCTCCCTATAGCTCACCCTTACCTTTTTCAGAATTTCGAACATCTTGCACCATTTTACATTGTCGAACGCTTTATGTAGGTCGACAAATCGTATGAACGTGTCTTGATTTTTCTTTAGTCTTGCTTGCATTATTAACCGCAAAGTCATAATTGCCTCTCTATTGCCTTCGCCTTTCCTGAAGCCAAACTAATCGTCATCTAGCGCATCCTCTATTTTCTTTTCCATCCTTTTGTATATTATTCTTGTAAGCAACTTGGATGCATGAGCTGTTAAGCTGATAGTCCGATAGTTCTCGCACTTGTCAGGTCTTGCCGTCTTCGGAATTGCGTGGATGATGCTTTTCCGAAAGTCAGATGGTATGTCTCCAGACTCATACATTTGAGACACCAATGTGAATAGTCGTTTTGTTGCCACTTCCCCCAAAGATTTTAGAAATACTGGTGGAATGTTATCTACCCCTTCTGCCTTATTTGACCTTAAGTCCTCCAGAGCTCTTTTAAATTCTGATTCTAATACTGGATCCCCTGTTGTTCTAAATCGACTCCTGTTTCTTCTTCTATCACATCAGACAAATCTTCCCCCTCCTTGAGGCTTCCCTTATATTCTTTCCACCCATACGCTCTCTCCTCTGCATTTAACAGTGAAATTGCCATTGCCCTCTTAATGTTACCAACCTCGCTTTTAATGTCACCGATGGCTGTTTTGACTTCCCTGTATGTGGAGTCTGTCCTTCAGATAATGATTTCTTTTTCGATGTCTTCATATTTTTCCTGCAGCATTTCGTCTTAGCTTCCTGCACTTCCTATTTATTTCATTCCTCAGCGACTTGTATTTTTGAATTCCTGACTTTCCCGGAAAATTTTTGTACTTCCCGCTTTCATCGAGCAACTGAAGTTTTTATTCTGTTGCCCATGGATTCTTCGCAGTACCTTCTTTGTACCTGTGTTTTCCGTCCCAACTTCTGTGATGGCCCTTTTTAGAGATGTCCATTCCTGTTCAACTGTACTGCGTACTGAGCTATTACTATTGTTGTATTTATAGCCTTAGAGAACTTCAAGCGTATCTCGTCAGTACTTCTGTACCCCACTTCTTTGCGTATTGATTCTTCCTGACTAATGTCTTAAACTTCAGCCTATTCTTCACCACTACTATATTGTGATCTGAGTCTATATCTGCTCCTGGGTACGCCTTACATTCCAGTATCTGATTTCAGAATCTATGCCTGACCATCATGTAATATAACTGAAATCTTCCCATATCACCCAACCTTTTCCAAGTATACGTCCTCCTCTTGTGATTCCTGAACAGAGTATTCGCTATTACTAGCTGAAACTTGTTACAGAACTCAGTTAGTCTTTCTCCTCTCTCATTCCTTGTCCCAAGCCCATATTCCCCTGTAACCTCGACTTAACAGGGCAAATTACATTCACTTTTTGCAAGAAAGTCTACCCGGCCTGCTGGAAGGTGTTCCCCTGGACATACGGCTACGCATGTGGTTGCAGCATGATGGGGTGCCCAGACATAAAAGTCGTGGTGTGTGCAGATATTTAAATGAACTCGGCCCGCTAACTGCCAAAGGTGCTCGTAGGACATGGCCCCCGCGATCACCACACCTCACGCCATTGGGCGTTTTCCTGTAGGGATTCTTCAAGGTTCTAGTTCACCCACCAGGTCGTGAACCACCTAGAAACGAAGAGGAATTAATGGATCGCATCCAACGTGCCGTCAATCACATCAGGGCAATGCCAGGAATCTTTGAAAGAGTTCGATGTTACCAAGCTTGTGTCGTGCCAGAGGGTAGCCAGATCGAGTACCTGCTTTGAGTAAACAATGTCCTAGATACAAGAAAGGCCCTTTTCAGTGCCGACGCAATTTGTGAAAGAATTTTTGTACGTGAACTAACAGCTGTTGACGGGTTTGATCCCGGTACATGTTATCATGAAACTACAATGGATGTGTCGGGACGTCAGCGGATTCGCCCCTAGGCCCACAGAGTGGGAAGCTGGTGCGCTACCACCGAGCGTGCGGGCCGCCTTGGATACATCGCGATTTCCGGCAGGCAAAGCATTCGCCGTCATGCGTTGTCCAAAGCACCCGACAACAGGACAATCCCGCGGGCAATCGGAACGCATGGCGCCAAGTTTCCGTAGTTTATAACTTGTGCATTGTTGACCTACACAACATCAGTAATTTTGGTTCCTACTGGCATCAGCTATCCAGGGTTAAAATTTCGTGACACAATTTTTCTCCACCCTGTATAATCACAAATCTACATCTACATACATACTCCGCAGGCCACCTGACGGTGTGGCGGAGGGTGCTTTGAGTACCTCTATCGGTTCTCCCTTCTATTCCGGTCTCGAATTGTTCGTGGAAAGAAAGATTGTCGGTATGCCTCTGTGTGGGCTCTAATCTCTCTGATTTTATACTCATGATCTCTTCGCGAGATATACGTAGGAGGGAGCTTGACTCCTCGGTGAAGGTATGTTATCGAAACTTCAACAAAAGCCCGTACCGACCTACTGAGCGTCTCTCTTGCAGAGTCTTCCACTGGAGTTTATGTATCATCTCCGTAACGCTTTCGCGATTACTAAATGATCCTGTAATGAAGCGCACTGCTCTCCGTTGGATCTTCTCTATCTCTTCTATCAACCCTATTTGGTACGGATCCCCCACTGGTGAGCAGTATTCAAGCAGTGGCCGAACAAGTGTACTGTAACCTACTTCCTTTGTTCTCGGACTGCATTTCCTTAGGATTCCTCCAATGAATCTCAGTATGGCATCGTCTTTACCGACGATTAATTTTATATTATCATTCCATTTTAAATCACTCCTGATGCGTACTCCCAGATAATTTATGGAATTAACTGCTTGCAGTTGCTGACTTGCTATATTGTAGCTAAATGATAAGCGATCTTTCTTTCTATGTATTCGGACCACATTACATTGGTCTACATTGAGATTCAATTGCCATTCCCTGTACCATGCGTCAATTCGTTGGAGATCCTCCTGCATTTCAGTACAATTTTCCATTGTTACTACCTCTCGATATACACTCCTGGAAATTGAAATAAGAACACCGTGAATTCATTGTCCCAGGAAGGGGAAACTTTATTGACACATTCCTGGGGTCAGATGCATCACATGATCACACTGACAGAACCACAGGCACATAGACACAGGCAACAGAGCATGCACAATGTCGGCACTAGTACAGTCTATATCCACCTTTCGCAGCAATGCAGGCTGCTATTCTCCCATGGAGACGATCGTAGAGATGCTGGATGTAGTCCTGTGGAACGGCTTGCCATGCCATTTCCACCTGGCGCCTCAGTTGGACCAGCGTTCGTGCTGGACGTGCAGACCGCGTGAGACGACGCTTCATCCAGTCCCAAACATGCTCAATGGGGGACAGATCCGGAGATCTTGCTGGCCAGGGTAGTTGACTTACACCTTCTAGAGCACGTTGGGTGGCACGGGATACATGCGGACGTGCATTGTCCTGTTGGAACAGCAAGTTCCCTTGCCGGTCTAGGAATGGTAGAACGATGGGTTCGATGACGGTTTGGATGTACCGTGCACTATTCAGTGTCCCCTCGACGATCACCAGTGGTGTACGGCCAGTGTAGGAGATCGCTCCCCACACCATGATGCCGGGTGTTGGCCCTGTGTGCCTCGGTCGTATGCAGTCCTGATTGTGGCGCTCACCTGCACGGCGCCAAACACGCATACGACCATCATTGGCACCAAGGCAGAAGCGACTCTCATCGCTGAAGACGACACGTCTCCATTCGTCCCTCCATTCACGCCTGTCGCGACACCACTGGAGGCGGGCTGCACGATGTTGGGGCGTGAGCGGAAGACGGCCTAACGGTGTGCGGGACCGTAGCCCAGCTTCATGGAGACGGTTGCGAATGGTCCTCGCCGATACCCCAGGAGCAACAGTGTCCCTAATTTGCTGGGAAGTGGCGGTGCGGTCCCCTACGGCACTGCGTAGGATCCTACGGTCTTGGCGTGCATCCGTGCGTCGCTGCGGTCCGGTCCCAGGTCGACGGGCACGTGCACCTTCCGCCGACCACTGGCGACAACATCGATGTACTGTGGAGACCTCACGCCCCACGTGTTGAGCAATTCGGCGGTACGTCCACCCGGCCTCCCGCATGCCCACTATACGCCTTCGCTCAAAGTCCGTCAACTGCACATACGGTTCACGTCCACGCTGTCGCGGCATGCTACCAGTGTTAAAGACTGCGATGGAGCTCCGTATGCCACGGCAAACTGGCTGACACTGACGGCGGCGGTGCACAAATGCTGCGCAGCTAGCGCCATTCGACGGCCAACACCGCGGTTCCTGGTGTGTCCGCTGTACCGTGCGTGTGATCATTGCTTGTACAGCCCTCTCGCAGTGTCCGGAGCAAGTATGGTGGGTCTGACACACCGGTGTCAATGTGTTCTTTTTTCCATTGCCAGGAGTGTACTACAGCATCATCCGCAAAAATCCTCAGTGAACTTCCGATGTTATCCACAAGGTCATTTATATATATATTGTGAATAGCGACTGTCCTACGACACTCCCCTGCGGCACACCTGAAATCACTTTTACTTCGGAACAATTATCTCCACTGAGAATGACGTGTTGCGTTCTGTTATCTAGGAACTCTTCAATCCAATCATACAATTGGTCTGATAGCCCATATGCTGTTACTTTTTTCATTAAACGACTGTGGGGAACTGTATCAAACGCCTTGCGGAAGTGAAGAAACACGGCATCTACCTGTGAACCCGTGTCTATGGCCCTCTGAGGCTCGTAGACGAATAGCGCGAGCTGGGTTTCACACGATCGTCTTTTTCGAAACCCATGCTGATTCCTACAGAGTATATTTCTAGTCTCCAGAAACGTCATTATACTCGAACATAATAACGTGTTCCAAAATTCCTCAACTGATCGACGTTAGAGACATAGGTCTATAGTTCTGCACATCTGTTCGACGTCCCTTCTTGAAAACGGGGATGACCTGTGCCCTTTTCCAGTCTTTTGGAACCCTACGCTCTTCTAGAGACCTACGGTACACCGCTGCAAGAAGGGGGCAAGTTCCTTCGCGTACTCTGTGTAAAATCGAACTGGTATCCCAGCAGGCCCAGAGGCCTTTCCTCTTCGGAGCGATTTTAATTTTTTTCCTATCCCTCTGTCACCTATTTCGATATCTACCATTTTGTCATCTGTGCGACAATCTAGAGAAGGAACTACAGTGCAATCTTCCTCTGTGAAACAGCTTTGGAAAAAGACATTTAGTATTTCGTCCTTTGTCATCCTCTGTTTCAGTAGCATTTTGGTCACAGAGTGTCTGGACATTTTGTTTTGATCCACCTACCGCTTTGAGATGAGACCAAGTCAGTACACAGAACTTTACTTTCAAATTCGTTGAACGCTTCTCACATAGCCTCCTCACACTACATTTCGCTTCGTGTAATTTTTGTTTGTCTGCAAGGCTTTGGCTATGTTTATGTTTGGTTCCGTAGCTGTTTCCTAAGTTAGTTGTTGTACCACGGTGGCTGTTTTCCATCTCTTACGAGCTTGCTTGACACATACTCATCTAATGCATATTGTACGATGGTTTTGAACTTTGTCCACTGATCCTCAACACTATCTGTACTTGAGATAAAACTTTTGCGTTGAGCCCTCAAGTACTCAGAAATCTGTTTTTTGTCACTTTTGCTAAACAGAAAAATTGTCCTATCTTTTATAATATTTCTATTTACGTCTGAAATCACCGATACTGTAACCGCTTTCTGATCGCTGTTTCCCTGTTCTACGTTAACTATTTCAAATAGTTCGGGTCTGTTTGTCACCAGAAGGTCTAATACGTTACCGCCACTACTCGGTTCTCTGTTTAACTGCTCAAGGTAGTTTCCAGATAATACACTTAAAAAAATATCACTGGATTCTTTGTCCCTGCAACCCGTGATAAACGTTTGAGTCTCCCAGTCTATACCTGGTAAATTAAAATCTCCACCCAAAACTATAACATGGTCGGGAAATCTACTCGAGATATTTTCCAAATTTTCCTTCAGGTGTTCTGCCACAACAGAGCTAATGAGCCAGGGGGCCTATAGAGACATCCAATTACCATGTCTGAGCCTGCTTTAACCGTGACCTTCACCCAAATTATTTCACATTTCGGATCTCCTTCAATTTCCTTCGATACTATTGCACTTTTTATCGCTATAAACACGCCTCCCCCTTCACTGTCCAGACTGTCTCTGCGGTATACATTCCAATCTGAGTTTAGAATTTAATTATTGTTTACATCTGGTTTCGCCAACTTTCCGTCCCTAGTACTATGTGGGCATTGTGACCGTTTATAAATGAGAGCAGTTCTGGGACCTTTCTATAGACGCTCCTGCAGTTTACTATTACCACATTAATACTATCATTCCCTGTTGCGTTATGCCTACTGATACCTTGTCGCATCTCAGGAGGCAATCCTTGTTGCTTTTCTTATTTCACTACCCTGTCATTATAGAATGTAAGGTGCAGCCATTGCAGATCAGGCAGCAAGATAATTGGATACTACTGGCCATTAAAATTGCTACAACAAGAAGAAATGCAGATGATAAATGGGTATTCATTGGACAAATATATTATACTAGAACTGACATGTGATTACATTTTCACGCAATTTGGGTGGATAGATCCTGAGAAATCCGTACCCAGAACAACCACCTCTGGCCGAAATAACGGTCTCGATACGCCTGGGAATTGAGTCAAACAGAGATTGGATGGCGTGTACAGGTACAGCTGCCCATGCAGTTTCAACGCAGTTTCAACACGATTCCTCAGTTCATCAGGAGTAGTGACTGGCGTATTGTGATGAGCCAGTTGCTCGGCCGCCATTGACCATACGTTTTCAATTGGTGAGAGATCTGGAGAATGTGCTGGCCAGGGCAACCGTCGAACATTTTGGCCGAAAGGTCAATACAGGACGTGCAACATGCGGTCATGCATTATCCTGCTGAAAATTAGGGTTTCGCAGGGATCGAATGAGGATAGAGCCACGAGTCGTAACACATCTGAAATATAACGTCCACTGTTCAAAGTGCCGTCAAGGCGAACAAGAGGTGACCGAGACGTGTAACCAATGGCACTCCATACCTAAACGCCGGGTGATACGCCAGTATGGCGATGACGAATACACGCTTCCAATGTGCGTTCACCGCGATGTCGCCAAACACGGATGCGACCATTTGATGCTGTAAACAGAACCTCGATTCATCCGAAAACATGACGTATCGCCGTTCGTGCACCCAGGTTCGTCGTTGAGTACACCATCGCAGGCGCTCCTGTCTGTGATGCAGCGTCAAGGGTAACCGCAGCCATGGTCTCCGAGCTGATAGTCAATGCTGCTGCAAACGTCGTCGAACTGTTCGTGCAGATGGTTGTTGTCTTGCAAACGTCCCCATCTGTTGAGTCAAGGATCGAGACGTGGCTGCACGATCCGTTACAGCCATGCCGATAAGATGCCTGTCATCTCGACTGCTGATACGAGGCCGTTGGGATCCAGCACGGCGTTCCATATTACCCTCCTGAACCCACCGATTCCATATTCTGCTAACAGTCATTGGATCTCGACCAACGCGAGCAGCAATGTGGCGATACGAAAAACCGCAATCGCGATAGGCTACAATACGATCTTTATCAAAGTCGGAAACGTGATGGTACGCATTTCTCCTCGTTACACGAGGCATCACAACAACGTTTCACCAGGCAACGCTGGTCAACTGCCGTTTGTGTATGAGAAATCAGTTGGAAACTTTCCTCATGTCAGCACGTTGTAGGTGTCGCCACTGGCTCCAACCTTGTGTGAATGCTCTGAAAAGCTAATCATTTGCATATCACAGCATCTTCTTCCTGTCGGTTAAATTTCGCGTCTGTAGGACGTCATCTTCGTGGTGTAGCAATTTTAATGCCCAGTAGTGTCTTATTATTATTATACGCATTCATTTTTTTTCTATAAGAGTCCATTGCACTCCGAAACCAGGCATAAGTTGGTATCATGGATACTGGGTGAAGGGTCTGGACTTTGTTATAAGTGACTGGTCCTGTGACCACGCGGAAGAAGAAGAAGAAGAAGAAGAAGGAGAAGGAGAAGGAGAAGAAGAATGGGGTACACCTTCCTGATAACATTAGGACGATAATTGTAGGTCCATTCAACCGTGGCACACCGCCAAAAATTCGTTTGATTATTCCAGAAGGGAAAGAAATGGACATGTACAGTGGAATATGACACTGAGACATTGCAATAACGAGTTTTGGTATCAGACAAGAAGAAAAACTTAAAGGACTTTTCACAAGTGCACCACAGTCGGACAATTAGCAGACTAGTTTACACTGATAAGCCAGAACATTATGACAGCTGCCCACCGCAAGACTGGACGCCTTGTGGTGATGTTGCGGGCACGTAACGCAGTGAGAAAAGAGGCGGATGGCGGACTACCCTAGCGATGATAGGCGCTGTAAATGGAGAAATTCACGGAGATAAGCGACTTTGCCAGATTATTATTACGCAGAGCCTGTGAACGAGTCGCTCGAAAACGGCGAATCTTCTCGTATGTTCATGTGATACTGTCGTGAGCATCTACAGAAAATGGTAGAAGGACAGTGAAACTACCACCAGGCGCTAAGTGGTTGGATGTCCTCGAATCTTCACAGAATGGGGCTTTGAAGCTTTGTTTGCTTTGTACAGTAGGACAGACGGCGATCTGTGGCACCTCTGGCGAATGAGCACAATGCCGGTGGAAGCGCATGTATTTGGTAGCACGCTATTGAGCGCACCACTATTGAACAAGTGACCCCTGTGTGTTCACATGTTGGCCAGCCAGTGTGGCCGAGCGATTATAGGCGCTACAGTCTGCAACCACGCGACCGCTACTGTCGTAGGGACGAATCCTGCCTCGGGCATGGATGTGTGTGATGTCCTTAGGTTAGTTAGGTTTAAGTAGTTCTAAGTTCTAGGGGACGGATGACCTCAGATGTTAAGTCCCATAGTGCTCAGAGCCATTTGAACCATTTTTTTGTTCACATGTTGGCCCAACGACATTGCCAGTTACGATTGTAGTGGACTCGGGACCATCGACATTGGACTGTGTATCACTGGATCCATGACGGCTCGTCGGACGAATCACGTTTTTGCTACACCAGGTCGACGGTTGTTCCGGCAAACGCCATCATCCAGCAGAAGGACTGTTCGAAACGTGTACCGCGTCACGGACGCAGGCTAGAGGGAGTAGTATTATGCTATGACAGACATTTTACTGCGCTTGCATGGAACCTGCGGTAGTAATCGAAGACACCAGGTCAGCTGCGGTCGCCTGTATCCCTTCATTCTTGATGTCTTCCGCAGTGTAACTGTCCGTGTCTCGAAGTCAGAACCGCGCTGCAGTGGTTCGAGGAGGTTGATAGTGATGTCAACGTCTTGGCCACCAAATTCGCTTGATGTGAACCCGATGGTTCCCATATGGGTCGCTATTGAGTGTCATCACCACGTACACAAATCGGCGTCCAGTTATTTAAGGGAATTACATGACCTGTGCGTAAACACCTGGTGCCACAAATCTGCCAACCAACTGTAGAATCGATGATACGCAGAATTGATGATATACTGCGTTATGAAGATGCCCCACCAAGCTATTAACCTGGTGGTCATGATGTTTTGGCTCGTCAGGGTAGTATAAAATATGAAAATTAGGCAAACAGTGGCTCATATGAACGCACTCTGCTGTCAGTCTCTTTCTGCCGGAGGAAACTTACTAACTGCATCGTAAATTGAGGTACGAAAGATACTGAGATGGCGCTACTTTAAATAAAAATGTCACGGAAAGGTTCACTTACAGACGCTTTAGAAATAAAGCAATTCGCTTGTAGTTTCAGTGGAAGAAATTCACCGTGGTAGATCGAGGAAATTCACAAAGAGGCTAAATGTGAATGGCGCGAGAGAGATTTGCAACGTGCTCTCGCATCTACTGGAACGCGGCCGTGGCGATCGGTACAGCGGCTGTCCGAGTTTCTTTGCGTCTCGGCCGACAATGGGAGTTCGCAGCTCCAGCTGCCGGAGAAGAATGGAGAGGCAACCCCTGCGTCGCCTCTGGAGGCGTAATCTGACGGCCCCGGGCCCGGCCGGCTGCGAGGTGGAGGTGGCTGCGCTGATTACGGCCACCGCCCCCGCCGCCCCCGCCGCCTGATCTCAGGTACCGCCGCAATCTGGAGGCGCGCCGAGGCGTCGCCCCGGGCCCGACCTGCGACAGCCGCGCGCCCAGACGCCCACGCCTCCTCCGACGCCCGGCGCCGCCTTTTTAATCAGCCCTCGGCCCCCGCCAACAATGGCGCCTGCCGCCGGCATCTGCGACCGTCGGGCCCTCAGGAGGCAGTCAGCGCCACCCGCAGAACAGAGTCGTGCTACCCCTCCCGTGTATATCGAACGTACGAGAAATGCGCGGATATCTGGAAGCATGGCAGATATCGCCTACAGGAAAAGAGGAGCAGTTGTATGAATATAGCTTGCTCAGATAGACCCCCAATATTAAACAAAGAAGCGGAAGCCGAAAGGTGGAAGGAATGAGCAGCAGTACCTTACAAAGGAAATGAGAGCAATATTCCAGAATGGGAACAGGAAGTAGAGGAACATGAGATGGGAGATATGATACAGCGAGAAGAATTCGAAGGCGCACTCAATCACCTAAGGCGATACAAGGACCATGAAGAAGACGACATTCCGTTAGAATTATCGAAGTCCTTGCGACAACCAGTCACGAGAAAACTATTAGTAATGCGCTTTGTGTGCAAGCAGACAGGCGAAACACCATGAGATTTCAAGACTAATGTATCAGCTCCAGTTCCAAAGAAGGCAGGTACTGACAGATGTAATAGAACTATCAATTTAATAAGCCAATGTTGCAAAATACTGAGAAGAGTTATTTGCAGAAGAATGAAAAAACTGGTAGAAGCCAACTTCGGGGAAGATCAGTTTGCATGCCAGAGAAATGTAAGGACACACTAGGCAATACTGACCCTACAACTTATATTAGAATATAGACTGAAGAAAGGCAAACCTACCTTTATAGCATTTGTTGACTTAGAGAAAAATTTTAACGATGTTGACTGGAATACAGTCTTTCAATTTTGGAGGTAGCAGGAGCAAAACATAGGGAGCGAAAGACTATTTATAACTTGTACAGAAAACAGACTGCAGTTGTAATAGTCGAAGGATTCCTATTCGCTCCTAGTCTATTGGCGTGGTACACCGGTCAGATAACCGGTCCACCGCGATGCCACTAAAAATTCGCCCGCAGGCGTTTAACTATAACTCTGTCCGTTCACACCGGACAATAAGTGTGTCGGCCAACACAGTGAACAACGCTTAATCGCAAGGACTCAATATAGAGTAGCACTTCGATTCGCTCTCGACAGAGGTGCTATCCCAGTTAAGTACTGAGGAGCGACTTGTTCCTCGCTCCAAGAGCGACAACGGAATGGCGCCTCTCCACACCAAACGTGAAGGGGTATATCTTTCGGTCTCTTCCATTATTCCTGCAGCTCAAGGCGTCAGAAATATCGTCTGCCAATCAGCATTGCTCTTCTAAAACGGGAGAGTGACGTTTCGTTTAAGGCGACCAATGTGGAAACCTGTAGCATTGGCGTTCGGCGTTTGCTGTCTCCCTGTGAAAACCTCTGAAACTGCGTGCTATGTGTAAAGAATGCGTAGGCTGACCGCTCCCACACAGTGTAGCGGAATTTGCTTTTAAGCCAAACACGGGGTTGTTCCCCACTTTCACTCAGGCCCACACTGTCCGCTACATGGGCGGTCACCGGCCGACATAGGCTGGTCGTCCTCTGAAGGGACCCGTTGTGCAGTTTCTCTCCCGAAGTAAAAGCTTCTGTGACCGTCGTGTCTGGAATGTATGTGTGTATGCCAGCCTCGAGTATTTCAACCACGGTGCACTTGCTTGTTAAATGCATATCGTTTACATGAATTCATACAACACTGACTGTATCTTATCGAGTTTGGGTTCGAATGAAGCGTCTTGACGTGCGGAATATGATTGTGAGGGCGGAATATGTAAGCAATGAAGGTCAGGAGACCACGACGTCTTACAGTGTAACAAATTTGATGCAGTGGCAAGACATTTGTCTTGTACCTCAAACTAACGACTTCTAGGACAGTGTAATTAAAGAAACCATTAAAAATAAAAATCATTGACAACACTGTTAATGATGGCACTGGCCTGCAGTTGAGCCCGCCGTGCGATCCAGAGATTACGAGACAGAAGCGGGCACATCGAACGTAGAATCAACGTACGCCCATGCACAGCGACAGCACAGGCGCCAGTGACGTCACAGTCGGTAACTAGAGTGTATAAAGCTGTAGCAGCAGCCCATCAGCAGGCATTCCACCTGACAAAGGGCAAGGTCAAAAATTCGTGGCATTTTAACCATTTGACACTGTTGGAAACCCGAGAACATTTTACTCAGTGGCGGCGTGAAGTTCCTGATCATCAGACTTTGCATCAATGTCGTGATTTAATTTACAGAGCTCTATGCAGTGTCTCACGGACTGAGGGGATTTGACACTGCTGGTAGTGATCCGTCAGCCAGACGGCTGGACGAGGACGTTAAGCCCTCTGGCTCCCTAGCTGCTGTTCGAGGGGAGTTAGTCACGAACTGGGGACGGCTCTCAGCACCACCCTTCTCTCGTCATCATATGACACCACACCAAACATACAAACCCTTTATAGTCTCATCCTCTCAACACGCTCCTACGCTTAAAATACAAATCTCACACTTCGTGAAGGAAGGTGCCAATTCGTCTCGAGGAAAATTTCTTTGGGGTTTTGTTTACTAACTGTTAACATAATCTTTTGCTTCGAACGTGTAATGACACATGGATATTATTGGTCATAAGATCTTCAGCTGTACGGATAATTTTGTACATTTTTACAAAGGTTAATATGTGTAAGAACTCTACACTTTCCACTATAATGTGATGTAAAAATGAAGAAAACGTTCTCGGTTTTCCAGCCGCGTCAATTCGAATAAAATCCTCGAGCTTTCGATTGCCATCCCCGCCATTGTCATCAGGAGTTCACTGACTGCCGGGGCTGTTACGGTCTCTCGCTTATATAGGCATGATGACATCATCAGCAGCCAATCAGATCGATGCAATGTGGTGTGCGCGCGTAAGTCCACCCGGGCAGCTAGCGGAGCTATTGCCCGTGGCAGCACCGGTGACGTCAGCTGGCGCCAGGGGCAGGCGCCACGTTTGAAACTGCCGCTCCCGCGTCGCGCATCTGTCTCTGCTTTCTTTCGATGTCCAACGCCCGTCCCCATGCCCTGCTGAGTGTGTACCCCTGGTCTCTGCTGAAATTGATGTCGTTTAAGCAAATCTCGGCCGCTTCCTTTATAAAGGAGTCCCAATATGTCGACGCATGAGCCAACACTTTTGTATTTTCGAACTATATCTTATGTCCGTTTTCTAGGCAATGCTCCGCTATGGCCGACTTGTCAAGCTCCCTTTGTTTTATATGGCGCTCGTGCTCAGTACAACGCTCCGCAACCGTGCGAATTGTCTGTCCAATGTACATGCTGCCACATTCACAGGGTACACCATACACACCGGACACTCGAAGAGCAATGTCGTCCTTAACAGGGCGCAACATATCTCGCATCTTGGGGGCGGGCCGGAACACTGGTCTTAGCCCATGTTTCTGCAGCAGACGTCCTAACTTATTGCTAGTTGCTCCACAGTATGGCAGGAATACAGTCCGTTTGGCCTCTTCTTCTGATTCACCAGCTGTCTTTCGTCGGCGGCCCTTAAAAGCGTTTGCGATGTCTCTTTTCCTGTATCCATTTTTCCCGAAAACGCGTTTTAAGTTCTGCAATTCATACTGTAGGTGGTCGTCGTCAGAGATAATCTTGGTTGTATGAACCAACGTGTTAAGGACAGCTTTCTTGTGTACAGGGCGGTGAAAACTATTGGCGTTCAAATACCGATCAGTGTATGTTGGTTTCCGGTACACTGAATGACCAAGCTGGCCTCCTGCCTTCCGCTCAACCGAAACATCCAAGAATGGTAGCTTGCCGTGCTTCTCCATCTCGGCAGTAAATTTAATGTTGGGATGGACACCATTCATATGATCGACGAACTGCTGTAGTGTATCATCACCATGAGGCCATATCAGGAAGGTGTCATCAAAATATCGTAGAAAGCAAGATGGCCGTAATGTGGCAGTTTGCAGAACCTGCTCCTCAAGGTTGCGCCATGAAGAAATTTGCGACTGCTGGAGACAGTGGTGATCCCATGGCTGTGACGTCAGTCATCGCATAATATTCATCGCAGTACAAAAAGTACGTTGTCGTTAGGACGTGATGGAACAGCTTAATGATTCCAGATGGAAAATGTGGGGCCAAAAGATCCAACGTGCCTTCTATTGGCACCCTCGTAAAAAGTGACAACATCCAGGCTAAGCAGTAGGTCGTTTGGGCCTATCTTCATTCTCTTAAGAGTCTCAACAAATTTCTGCGCCGGCCGGAGTGGCCGTGCAGTTCTAGGCTCTACAGTCTGGAGCCGAGCGACCGCTACGGGAGCAGGTTCGAATCCTGACTCGGGCATGCATGTGTGTTCAAAAATGGTTCAAATGGCTCTGAGCACTATGGGACTCAACTGCTGTGGTCATAAGTCCCCTAGAACTTAGAACTACTTAAACCTAACTAACCTAAGGACAGCACACAACACCCAGCCATCACGAGGCAGAGAAAATCCCTGACCCCGCCGGGAATCGAACCCGGGAACCCGGGCGTGGGAAGCGAGAACGCTACCGCACGACCACGAGATGCGGGCATGCATGTGTGTGATGTCCTTAGGTTTAAATAGTTCTAAGTTCTAGGCGACTGATGACCTCAGAAGTTAAGTCGCATAGTGCTCAGAGCCATTTTAACCATCTGAACCAAATTTCTGCGAGTTGACGACATGGTGTTCGCAATGTCCCAATTTTGGTGCTAATAGTCCTGCCAGATGTTTAGAAGGTCTGTAGGTGGGCGAACTGATTGCACTAACAGTGGGCCTCAGAGAAACACTTTTCTTGTGTATCTTTGGAAAGCCTGGGAGGTGTGGCGGCATGAGGCGTTAATTTCTTCACCACTTCATCTGGTAGACCAGAATCCTTTAGTAACTTCCCTGCCTTTCTGACAATGACCTGCGTGGGATCACGACTAAGCTTTCGGTCGTGGGGTCGTCTAATAAATGCAGCATCTTCAGGTGGTAGTCTGCAGAGTTCAGAACCACGGTGGCATTCCCTTTGTCGGCTGTCAAGACAACCAAATCTTCATTCTCACGTAATAACCGCAAGCAACGTCGTTCTTCCTGCCTAATATTAGATTTTGGTGGCTTAGCTTTCGCCCGGATATGGCTGGTACTTAGCCTGACGTCCTCAGCTGCACCGTGCGAAAGATTCCTAATGCGCTGCTCTATTCCTCTAATTATATCCAATATTGGCAGACGTCGTGGAGCTGGAGAAAAGTTGAGGCCTTTGGTCAGCGCTGATATAGAGGAGTCGTCCAGTTCTTGGTTGGAAAGATTAACAACCGTTCTATGGGCCTTATCGGGTTTCACTCTGAAAAATGGAATAAAAATTTACTGTACTGTGAAGCAGCTAACATGACTTTTGGGCAGAGTTTCTGTATTATTCTGGTGCTGGCAACCAACTTACCGATCGATCGTGATACTTTCTCGAGACACGGCTGGGTGTCGGAAGGCGCCTTATCTGCTTCTTCCCGTGGTTTTTTCCGCGGCCTGCGATGATCGCCCGCCTTATCACTTACACGGCCGCCGCCGCCGCCTCCACCACCCGGTCATGATTTGTTGCCTGCCTGCCGCTGCCTGACGCCGCCCCCGCCATTTTTCTCGTCATATCTCCGCCTCCCCCCCTCCCCACCACCGACCGCGACACCTCTCCCTTGTCTACATCTTAATGAATTAGCAGCGCGCTCGTTAATTCTCCGTCTTAATTAAGGGCGGCATTTTGTGGGTTTTCCGGCTCCGCGATGTGACGGCGGAGGGGGCGAGATAAAGGAGCGCGCGGCAGCGGCTATCGGCCGATCCTCGGCAGGCAGCACGGATCCTCCTCCTGCCGACAACCCTGCCCTCCGAGGCTCCCCATCGCCAACGAGTCCGCGGGAGAATTGAGAGAGTTGAGTCCTGCGTAGAGGGCACTGCGGTACTGACGACTGCGCACTAGATGTTGTTGTTGTTGTGGTCTTCAGTCCTGAGACTGGTTTGATGCAGCTCTCCATGCTACTCTATCCTGTGCAAGCTTCTTCATCTCCCAGTACCTATTGCAACGTGCATCCTTCTGAATCTGCTTACTGTATTCATCTCTTGGTCTCCCTCTACGATTTTTACCCTCCACGCTGCCCTCCAATGCTAAATTTGTGATCCCTTGATGCCTCAAAACAAGTCCTACCAACCGATCCTTTCTTCTAGTCAAGTTGTGCTACAAACTTCTCTTCTCCCCAATCATATTCAATACCTCCGCATTAGTTACGTGATCTACCCATCTAATCTTCAGCATTCTTCTGTAGCACCACATTTCGAAAGCTTCTATTCTCTTCTTGTCCATTTATCGTCCATGTTTCACTTCTTTACATGGCCACACTCCATACAAATACTTCCGGAAACGACTTCCTGACACTTAAATCTATACTCGATGTTAACAAATTTCTCTTCTTCAGAAACGCTTGCCTTGCCACTGCCAGTCTACATTTTGTATCCTCTCTACTTCGACCATCATCAGTTATTTTGCTCCCCAAATAGCAAAACTCCTTTACTACTTTAAGTGTCTCATTTCCTAATCTAATTCCCTCAACATCACCTGACTTAATTCGATTACATTCCATTATCCTCGTTTTGCTTTTGTTGATGGTCATCTTATATCCTCCTTTCAAGACACTGTCCATTCCGTTCAACTGCTCTTCCAAGTCCTTTGCTGTCTCTGACAGAATTACAATGTCATCAGCGAACCTCAAAGTTTTTATTTCATCTCCATATCATAATCTAAAGGCTTCGTCTTGCAGCGTAGGTTACAAAAGATTTGCTACAACGATGGAACGCGAATATGACCTTTAATTACCGACATAAATTTTCGCGTTATTGCTAACAGCTTTAGTACCACTGGCATTAAACCGCGACAGGCTTATTGATAGCACGTACAGGCAACGGAAACAGCCGTCAATGAATTATTTTGTTGGTTACCGCGGACGCAACAAAAGAAACGAGTCTCTGTTCCGCTTCAAACCGAAACGAAGAAATGAAGAAAGACTAGAGCTAAACGTACCATAACCGACGCGTTCATAAGGATCGGAGCGCAAGCTCGGAATATAAAAGGATGTGGAAGGAAATCGGCTGTGTACTTTCAAAGGATCGATACCAGCATGCCCTTAACTGATTTAGGAAAACCACGGAAAAACCCAAATCTGGATGGCCTGACGGAAATTTGAATACGAATCCTAACCATTGCGCTGTCTCACACGGTGGTGTAGGTCGACTAGTACACAGAGATTACTGGTTAGTTCATGCTAATGCAGGAGAAAAGAAGAGCGTGGGTACGTTAGATGGCGATCAGTTCGGCGTTCCAAAAGGTAAAGGCACCAGAGACGCACTTCTGACGTTGCGGTTGATAGTGGAAGCAAGCCTGGACAAAAATCATGACACGTTTGTATGATCTACCGACCTGGAAGAAGCGTTCGACACCGTAAAATGGCGCAAGGTGTTCGAAATACTGAAAAACATATATGGATGGGCGGGTAACGTGTGACAAGGCCGCTGCCTGCCTGTTTCCAACAGTGACTGAGCAGCACCGAACTGAGTGGACCGAAGTCTGTTGAGAATACATGAAGGCAGACAAGAAGTTTTTTCGCTTAGAAAGAAAGAAAGCAGCATTGGTTCTGGTGATTCGTAGTGCATACTGTTGATAGACTACATACCGAAAGGAAAAATTAAAACAGGACCGTATGAAGCTTTATTAGCGGATCAAAAATTACCGACACTAACACAGCAACACTCACCGAGGGGGAAGTGAAGAAGTCAAGTTTCGAATTACTTGTTCAACTGACTTAAGCTCTTTGTATTCACTCAACTAAAAAGTCACTGCTGGAAACAATCGTAGAGACAAAGTCAACGAAAACTTATTTCCGTAAATGATTTCAGAATTTCACTTATTTCCATAGTACCTATGACACGTAAAACACTCACATTATATGTTGGTTATCAACGGACACTTTAGCAGAACTTGATATTTACCGAGGACGGAAGCACGAAGATTTATTTTTCGCCGTTCTCAAGTTTTTCTAGACTAGGAATAAGCAGGTAATCAGGTGTAACACCAAAAGTATCAGACAGCCTATCTAACGCAGGCGCTACGTATAATAGCAGCAAGCTTCAAATGGAGCCCCTATCCGAGGTCGCCTGGTGTAGCAGTGCTTCGGGACAAAAAGGCAGTGGCAGATTGATGTTGTGGGCCGAAAGGCGTGGCGTGCTACAATATCAGACTACAGAGATGTCCCGTTTTCATACCGTCGCAATTTTCATGCAGGACATACATATTTGTAAATTGTCTGTGTCTTTCTCATACCCCTACCAATGCCAGAGTACCTACGCACCAGAATAAGACTAGTATAATTTACGTTTGATTCCGAGAGTTTACGAGGTGCCGGGGTGGAGAAGAAAAAAAAATGGCTCTGAGCACTATGGGACTTAACAGCTGAGGTCATCAGTCCCCTAGAACTTAGAACTACTTAAACCTAACCAACCTAAAGACATCACACACATCCATGCCCCAGGCAGGATTCGAACCTGCGACCGTAGCGGTCGCGCGGTTCCAGACTGAAGCGCCTAGAACCGCTCGGCCACTCCGGCCGGCCCGGGGTGGAGAAGTGTTTGTACCTCTTTAATTCAGACGAATTTTGCGTGAGAACGAGACATGCACTCGACACCCTCGTTACCTACCACCTAATTAATTACGCGCACAACGGTAACGAAAGGCAATGATGGTGGACCCTGCTGGTTGGTAGAATAAGGAATGGACACTCACAACAATTTAATAAAAATCGTAATGTACTCAGAGAAAAAAACACTTGATCATAATAAACAAGAGGAAGTGGGATTCTGCATATATATACGAAATGGTATGCGGATTAAATATTACAATGAGATTTAATATACACCAGAACACAAATGCACAAATGCACATGATTATCGACACAAACAGTAGGTTAAAGGATAGCTCGAGTTCAAGGGGCTCCTACTCTCTGTGAAGCGATGGATTGACGATAATGACTGGAGGTCCTAATGAAACAAATATTAATCTCTCGTCTATATAGCAGTATCGCAATTAGTAGTGAGAGCTCAAATGGAATCACATGAAGAAACAAGCAAGGTGGACTTGTAGCAAAGCGAGCACGCGTGCTGCTGAGGGATTCAGTATAAAAATGAGGGGTCTTACATTGCCGGAGCCGCAAAATACTGTACCAGACCTGAAATCTGCAGCACGTCGTCGGTAGGCAGCGTTCTGATGATGTAGGCGCCGGCTTCTGCTGTGCAATAACTCTGTTTCATCCCCTGGCCTCGAAGGCTGCCCGAGAATTCTAAGTTCTGCAGAAAAAGTTCGACTAAGCCGCAAGACCATCCGACTCCAACGAAGATCATATCCCGAATTCTCTGCGCCCGCGCAACGCAAGAGAGAAGCCAACATTGCTCAACTCCCTACTCTCCTAGAAAACCGCGAATCAGCATTCAATGCTGATTCCAAAATTCCGCCACACTGTCTCAGAACACCATTCACGCCAATACCGACCGTTCCCTCCAATTTCGAGCAGGGCATTATGACGTCAATTAGTCTCAATTTAAGTCAGTTTAAGTTGACCAATCATGCCTCTGCTATTCAGCTGAGGGTACTGAACTTGCTTTTTGATCGGCTACGAAAACAACCTGCTCAGACCACCGGCCATCCGGCGCCAGACAGTCGCACCCAGCAGGGCACGGTCCACGAGTATTCTCAGAATCAAGAGGACAACGCAGTCAGTCGGTGCACGGAGTCTTCGTTCCGGACGCGCTGGAACGGTAAACACATAAGCTGCGGCAACAGACGTCTCGCAGGTCGTTTCGCCCTGCATACAACTGGCAAAACTCGACCGACGTCAGTCGTTCCGCCAGGCGCTTAAGCCCATTGTACGAACCCCTCTGAATTCGGGGAAGTGCAGCCCCCAACCGGAAATCCAGTGTGCCGCGTCCTCCGATGCTCGCCTCGCACAGGCCACAGAGGGAAGAAACCCAGCATGCATGGGAATCAAGTGAAAAGTATTTTTGAGCTCTCAATACAAATACTCTCATTAAAATAACCTTATTCTGTCTTTTACCACCGTGAAATGACAAAGAACATTAATAAAATTCAAGTGGTTGAAATGGCTCTAAGCACTATGGGACTTGACATCTGAGGTCATAAGTCCCCTAGACTTTCAACTACTTAAACCTAACTTACCTAAGGACATCACACACAGCTACACCTGAGGCAGGATTCGAAGTAGCGACAATAGTAGCGCTGTTTCGGACTGAAGCGCCTAGAACAGCTCGGTCACAGCGGCCGGCATTAATAAAATTGATGACAATTAGAGGTGATATGCAAAAGAGGGCATGGAATCTCTCAAGTTTTAAGGGTCAATCACGGAGCCCTTCCTATTTTTATATATTTCTGTAATGGGTAAAAAATTTAAAAAAATAAAAAACACGTCGTGATCTGGCGTAAGTGACTGCGCGACAGCATTGGTCGCTACCTTCACACGCGATTACCGTCAGGTGTTTGGGCACTGCCCTCTTGGCCGTTCATGTCGGCTTCGGAAGTTTCTTCTATCACCAATAAAAGTAGTTGTATTTTCAGACAATAACGAAATATCTCATGCAAACAGCAGATGAAATTTATAAATTATTTACACAGTCCAGTCACGTTATCACCTGTGAAAACCCTGAATAATCATTTGCAGCGCAGACTTTCGGGAAGAGCGTCAGTGGGGGCCTTGGAGATACTAACAGGGATGTGGAGCCTTGCCGGCTCCAGTGCCGTGTCCAGCTCCGGCCAGCTTCCTCGCTTGAGGATCCGTGGCATCAACAGCCCGATCGAGGTGGTCCCGTAGATTCTCGGTTTGGCTTAAATCCTCTGAGTTTCGTGACCACGCGGTACGGTGAACTCATCCTAGCGCTCTTCGAACCAAGCACATACAGGGCGAGCTGTGTAACACATTACATTGTCCTGCTGATAGTTGTGTCAGGGGAAAAAACAAACTGCATGTACAGGTGTACCTAGTCCCCAAGGATAGATGCATATTTCTGTTGATCCACCGTGCCTCCCAGAATGACGAGATCACTCGCAAATGCCACGCAAACATTCTCCACACCGTAACGCTCTCTCCACAGGCCTGGATCCATGCGACGATTGTTGCTGTGCCATTTGTCGATGGAGCAGAAAACGTGTTTCATTTGAAAAAGCAAACTGCCACGCAGTGAACGTCCAGGTCGTGTATTTCCGTGCAAATTCCAGCCTTCGTCGCCGATGAACAGGAGACGCCTGCTGCGGAGGCCCGTACCCAGCAACGTTCGCTGAACGGTCTTTGAGAAGACACTGCTTGGTTCATCTGGTCGGTCAGTTGCTCCACAGTTACACGTCTCTTCACCCGTACATCTCTCTGCAGCTGTCGTTTAACCCTGTGGTATATGGCCCGTGGTGTAACACAGCAACCTCGGTTCCGGTTACGGATAGCGCCATTTTGCCGTGCATGGTATACTTTAACCCCGTCGGCACAGTTTACAAGTAGCCGTTTCGAAAATACGTCCACTCTTGTGACCAAACCCAATGATCATGCCGGTTTGGACGCCACATAAATCACTCCGTTTCCGCATTACGACAATGCGTACACTGTTTAACGCGACCCACCTACACACTTTGCAGAACCTCCACTGCTAGTGCTGCCACCACCCGCCTGTGAGTTGCACGTTGCACGTTTATATCGAACAAAGGCGGTGGTCACATTTATGTGACTGGGACGTGTATATTCTTTTTGTACGCGATTCCACAGAGTCACTTAGAGCATACTATCTTTCACCGTTTTTAGACATTCTTCTTGCATTAATGGTAGTTTTGTTTTTGAGAGTTCTTTTAATTTCGTTAGCGAACAGAGTTGTCCATAGTAAATTATGGGTTTCGTAAGTAAGTAAGGCTTAAGAGAGTGTGTGTATATACAGGATGTATCAGAGATAATATTACAAGGTGAGGAGCAGATTTCTCTACCAAAACATGAAAAATACACTCCTGGAAATTGAAATAAGAACACCGTGAATTCATTGTCCCAGGAAGGGGAAACTTTATTGACACATTCCTGGGGTCAGATACATCACATGATCACACTGACAGAACCACATGCACATAGACACAGGCAACAGAGCATGCACAATGTCGGCACTAGTACAGTGTATATCGTCCTTTCGCAGCAATGCAGGCTGCTATTCTCCCATGGAGACGATCGTAGAGACGCTGGATGTAGTCCTGTGGAACGGCTTGCCATGCCATTTCCACCTGGCGCCTCAGTTGGACCAGCGTTCGTGCTGGACGTGCAGACCGCGTGAGACGACGCTTCATCCAGTCCCAAACATGCTCAATGGGGGACAGATCCGGAGATCTTGCTGGCCAGGGTAGTTGACTTACACCTTCTAGAGCACGTTGGGTGGCACGGGATACATGCGGACGTGCATTGTCCTGTTGGAACAGCAAGTTCCCTTGCCGGTCTAGGAATGGTAGAACGATGGGTTCGATGACGGTTTGGATGTACCGTGCACTATTCAGTGTCCCCTCGACGATCACCAGTGGTGTACGGCCAGTGTAGGAGATCGCTCCCCACACCATGATGCCGGGTGTTGGCCCTGTGTGCCTCGGTCGTATGCAGTCCTGATTGTGGCGCTCACCTGCACGGCGCCAAACACGCATACGACCATCATTGGCACCAAGGCAGAAGCGACTCTCATCGCTGAAGACGACACGTCTCCATTCGTCCCTCCATTCACGCCTGTCGCGACACCACTGGAGGCGGGCTGCACGATGTTGGGGCGTGAGCGGAAGACGGCCTAACGGTGTGCGGGACCGTAGCCCAGCTTCATGGAGACGGTTGCGAATGGTCCTCGCCGATACCCCAGGAGCAACAGTGTCCCTAATTTGCTGGGAAGTGGCGGTGCGGTCCCCTACGGCACTGCGTAGGATCCTACGGTCTTGGCGTGCATCCGTGCGTCGCTGCGGTCCGGTCCCAGGTCGACGGGCACGTGCACCTTCCGCCGACCACTGGCGACAACATCGATGTACTGTGGAGACCTCACGCCCCACGTGTTGAGCAATTCGGCGGTACGTCCACCCGGCCTCCCGCATGCCCACTATACGCCCTCGCTCAAAGTCCGTCAACTGCACATACGGTTCACGTCCACGCTGTCGCGGCATGCTACCAGTGTTAAAGACTGCGATGGAGCTCCGTATGCCACGGCAAACTGGCTGACACTGACGGCGGCGTTGCACAAATGCTGCGCAGCTAGCGCCATTCGACGGCCAACACCGCGGTTCCTGGTGTGTCCGCTGTGCCGTGCGTGTGATCATTCCTTGTACAGCCCTCTCGCAGTGTCCGGAGCAAGTATGGTGGGTCTGACACACCGGTGTCAATGTGTTCTTTTTTCCATTTCCAGGAGTGTAGATTCATGTAATCGTTTATCCGACATTTCGTAACTTTGAGTTAATGTGAACTTACGTTAAACACGTTTCGAGGTAAAATTCAGAAAACGAAGCTTGTAACAAATAATTGAAGTTATTTAGTTAGACAAACAAGCAACAAAGTATCAGGGAGGATGAAAAGTCTCATGATACTGTAAGTAGGCTGTTTAGATTTGTATGTTGGTAACGCCATGTAGCGCCCTGTATGAAAATCACTGCCCGTGCTGTGTGCAGTCTGTGGTTGGTTGGCATTGTTGGAATATTCGCTAGCCGTTGGATGTGAACAGCGCGAAGCGTTGTGAAGTTGGAGGTGAGCCGCCACCAGTGGTGGATGTGGAGAGAGAGATGCCAGAGTTTTGAGCGGACGATCTAGACGTGTGAACGCTATTAAGGCAAATACATTGTTTGTTCTCTGTCAAAATCTTTCATTTGCTAACTATGCCTATCAGTAGTTAGTGCCTTCAGTAGTCAGAATCTTTTATTTAGCTGGCAGTATTGGCGCTCGCTGTATTACTGTAGTTCGAGTAACGAAGAATTTTGTGAGGTAAGTGATTCATGAAAGGTATAGGTTATTGTTAGGGCCATTCTTTTGTAGGGATTATTAAAAGTCAGATTGCGTTGCACTAAAAATATTGTGTGTCAGTTTAGTGATGATCAGAGTAAGTAAAGAGAGAAATGTCTGAGTACGTTCAGTTTTGCTCAGCTGTTTGAAAATCAAATAACGTAAGATATTTACTAGCACAGTCATTTATAATTTTTCGAAGAGGACGTTTCAGTACCTATGCACGACGTGCCCTTACCAGCGTAGGCAATTCTCTTGAAGCTTTTCCGTTGTATTTGCTGCCTCAAACGAGCTTTGTATGTGGACATTTCTTACAATGTCTATTAACTTAATGTCACCCATGCAGACCAGCTTAGCATCCTTGGCTTCGTAACCTGGAGCTTCCTTTCCACTGATATGAGCTTGGCCCAGTATTATAACCGTACGTGAGAGCCGGTCTTATCGTTTGTTTCTTTGTATTTCCTTTAACATCGACCCGCATTTTCATATCGCACACGACTTCTGTTACTGGTCTCCGTTTCAACCACTCCTTTCTTTCTAACTTTCATTCTCATTATGCGTGGAAGATGTGGATGTTATTACAGATCCGAGGTTCTTGAACTTATTGCCGGCCGGTGTGGCCGAGCGGTTCTAGGCGCTTCAGTCTGGAACCGCGAGACGGCTACGGTCGCAGGTTCGAATCCTGCCTCGGGCATGGATGTGTGTGTCGTCCTTAGGTTAGTTAGGTTTAAGTAGTTCTAGGGGACTGATGACCTAAGATGTTAAGTCCGATAGTGCTCAGAGCCATTTTGAACTTATTGGTTGGTGTTATAAGGTCGTAGTCCAGCTGTAGTTGCGTTTTAGAACTGGTGGCCGTTCTTGAAAAGTCGCACGTATACTTCGTTTGGTACTATTTACTCTAAGCCCTCTACATTCTAGCGCCGTTCGCTAAGCATTAAGGTCGCCTTGAATTTCTGGCAGAGATTCTGCTATTTGAACTATGTCACCAATGCATAAAAGTGTCCAATAAGTCGGTATCGGTAGATGTTATGTGACAGTTCATTACCTGATTGATTTGCAATGCACTCAAAGCACATCCTTGGTAGACACCAACTTTTACCTCCAATTCCTCGCTGGCACCTGCAGAGCTCGCAACGTTTGTCTATACGTTCTCTGACATCTACCTGAAAATACACTCCTGGAAATGGAAAAAAGAACACATTGACACCGGTGTGTCAGACGCACCATACTTGCTCCGGACACTGCGAGAGGGCTGTACAAGCAATGATCACACGCACGGCACAGCGGACACACCAGGAACCGCGGAGTTGGCCGTCGAATGGCGCTAGCTGCGTAGCATTTGTGCACCGCCGCCGTCTGTGTCAGCCAGTTTGCCGTGGCATACGGAGCTCCATCGCAGTCTTTAACACTGGTAGCATGCCGCGACAGCGTGGACGTGAACCGTATGTGCAGTTGACGGACTTTGAGCGAGGGCGTATAGTGGGCATGCGGGAGGCCGGGTGGACGTACCGCCGAATTGCTCAACACGTGGGGCGTGAGGTCTCCACAGTACATCGATGTTGTCGCCAGTGGTCGGCGGAAGGTGCACGTGCCCGTCGACCTGGGACCGGACCGCAGCGACGCACGGATGCACGCCAAGACCGTAGGATCCTACGCAGTGCCGTAGGGGACCGCACCGCCACTTCCCAGCAAATTAGGGACACTGTTGCTCCTGGGGTATCGGCGAGGACCATTCGCAACCGTCTCCATGAAGCTGGGCTACGGTCCCGCACACCGTTAGGCCGTCTTCCGCTCACGCCCCAACATCGTGCAGCCCGCCTCCAGTGGTGTCGCGACAGGCGTGAATGGAGGGACGAATGGAGACGTGTCGTCTTCAGCGATGAGAGTCGCTTCTGCCTTGGTGCCAATGATGGTCGTATGCGTGTTTGGCGCCGTGCAGGTGAGCGCCACAATCAGGACTGCATACGACCGAGGCACACAGGGCCAACACCCGGCATCATGGTGTGGGGAGCGATCTCCTACACTGGCCGTACACCACTGGTGATCGTCGAGGGGACACTGAATAGTGCACGGTACATCCAAACCGTCATCGAACCCATCGTTCTACCATTCCTAGACCGGCAAGGGAACTTGCTGTTCCAACAGGACAATGCACGTCCGCATGTATCCCGTGCCACCCAACGTGCTCTAGAAGGTGTAAGTCAACTACCCTGGCCAGCAAGATCTCCGGATCTGTCCCCCATTGAGCATGTTTGGGACTGGATGAAGCGTCGTCTCACGCGGTCTGCACGTCCAGCACGAACGCTGGTCCAACTGAGGCGCCAGGTGGAAATGGCATGGCAAGCCGTTCCACAGGACTACATCCAGCGTCTCTACGATCGTCTCCATGGGAGAATAGCAGCCTGCATTGCTGCGAAAGGACGATATACACTGTACTAGTGCCGACATTGTGCATGCTCTGTTGCCTGTGTCTATGTGCATGTGGTTCTGTCAGTGTGATCATGTGATGTATCTGACCCCAGGAATGTGTCAATAAAGTTTCCCCTTCCTGGGACAATGAATTCACGGTGTTCTTATTTCAATTTCCAGGAGTGTATACACTGATCAGCGAGGACATCATGACCGCTCATCTACTATCGATATAAACCGATCCAGGAGATAGCAGCGTCACCTGGCGAGGAATTACTTCTAGTCAGACACGCGCACGGTACATGTAGTATCAGTGAGCAAGCTGTCAGTGTGTAGGGTGGCGAAGGAGCGCGATCTATCTGAGTTGGACCGAGTGAACATCGTGCTGACCCAGAGGCGAGGCACGAGCATTTCGGACACTGCACGACTTGTCGGATGTTCGATGAGTGCCGTGGTGAGCGTCTCCAACACGTGGCGAAGCTGATATAACGTCCAGAGGTCGTGCGGTTGGGCGGCTAGCACTCATTACAGACGTCGGACGTCGTAGGCTGGGCAGACGCATAAAACAGAACAGGCGGCCAATTGTGGTGGAACTAACATCAGACTTACGACAGAGTAAAAGTGTGTCTGAACACACAGTGCACCGATCACCGCTAATGATGGGCCTCCGCAGCCGACGACCCATGCATGTGCCAATGTTAACACCACGAAATCCGCAACTAAGACTGAAATGGGCACTAGACGTTGGCGCAGAGTGTTGCATGGTCTGGTGAATCCCGATACCTTTTTCATCATGCCCGTGGGAGGGCGGGAAACCGTCTTCTTCCAGGGGAACATCTTCTTGACATCTGTATTGCGGGACAAGCTGACGACGGCTCCATTTTGCTCTGGAGAACGTTTACATCGGCTTTCATAGGTCCACAGGAGCTCTTGAAAGGCACCATGAAGACCAAGGAGTATCGTGCGCTGGTTGCAGACCACGTACACCTCTTCGTGACGATCATGTCTCCCGAAGGGAGTGGCATCTTTCAACGAGATAACGCGCCATGTCACAAGACCAGCAGTGTAACGGATTGGTTCGAGGAACACAGTGGCGAGTTCCTATTGATGTGCTGGCCCCCAACTCGCCAGACCTGAACCCGGTCGAACACATCTTGAATGTGATTGAACGTGTCGTCAGAGTCCATGGCCCCCTCCCCGGGATTTACGGGAATTAGGTGAATTGCCGCCTGGTAGAATTTTGCACAGAGCATAACTTAATCATAGCTAACACTTTGTTCAAGAATCAATAAAGAAGGTTGTATACATGGAAGAAGCCTGGAGATACTGGAAGGTTTCAGATAAATTATATAATGTAAGACATAGATTAAGGAATCAGGTTTTAAGTTGTAAGACATTTCCAAGGGCAGATGTGGACTCTGACCACAATCTGTTGGTTATGAACTGTACATTAAAACTGACGAAACTGCAAAAACGTGGGAATTTAAGGAGATGGGACCTGGATAAACTGACTAAACCAGAGGTTGTACAGAGTTTCAGGGAGAACATTAGGAAACGATTGACAGGAATGGTGGAAAGAAATGCAATAGAAGAAGAATGGGTAGCTTTGAGGGATGAAATAGTGAAGGGAGCAGAGGATCAAGTAGGTAAAAAGACGAGGGCTAGTAGAAATCCTTGGGTAACAGAAGATACATTGAATTTAATTAATAAAGGAAAAAATATAAAAATGCAGTAAATGAAGCAGGCAAAAAGCAATACAAATGCCTCAAAAATGAGATAGACAGGAAGTGCAAAATAGGTAAGCAGGGATAGCTAGAGGACAAATGTAAGGATTTAGAGGTGTATATCACTAGGGGTAAGATAGATACTGCCTACAGGAAAATTAAAGAGACCTTTGGAGAAAACAGAACCACTTGCATGAATATCAAGAACTCAGATGGAAACGCAGTTCTAAATAAAGAAGGGAAAGCAGAAAGGTGGAAGGAGTATATAGAGGGTCTACACAAGGGCGATGTACTTGAAGACAATATTATGTAAATGGAAGATGACGTAGATGAAGATGAAATGGGAGATATGATACTGCGTGAAGAGTTTGACAGAGTACTGAAAGACCTAAGGCGAAACAAATCCCCGAGAGTAGACAACATTCCATCAGAACTACTGATAGCCTTGCGAGAGCCAGCCCTGACAAAACTCTACCATCTGGTGAGCAAGATGTATGAGACAGGCGAAATATCCTCTGACTTCAGGAAGAATATAATAATTCCAATCCCAAAGAAAGCAGGTATTGGCAGATGTGAAAATTATCGAACTATCAGTTTAATAAGTCACAGCTGCAAAATACTAACGCGAATTCTTTACAGACGAATGGAAAAACTGGTAGAAGCCGACCTAGGGGAAGATCAGTGTGGATTCCGTAGAAATGTTGATACACGCGAGGCAATACTGACCCTACGACTTAACTTAGAAAATAGATTAAGAAAGGCAAACCTACTTTTCTAGCGTTTGTAGACGTAGAGAAAGCCTTTGACAGTGTTGACTGGAATACTCTCTTTCGAATTCTGAAGGTGGCAGGGGTAAAATACAGGGAGCGAAGATGGCAGTTATAAGAGTCGAGGGACATGAAAGGGAAGCAGTGGTTGGGAAGGGAGTGAGACAGGGTTGTAGCCTATCCCTGATGTTATTCAGTCTGTATAGTGAGCAAGCAGTAAAGGAAACAAAATAAAAATTTGGAGTAGGAATTAAAATCCATGGAGAAGAAATATAAACTTTGAGGTTCGCCGATGACATTGTAATCCTGTCAGAGACAGCAAAGGACTTGGAAGAGCAGTTGAACGGAATGGACATTGTCTTGAAAGGAGGATATAAGATGAACATCAACAAAAGCAAAAAGAAGATAATGGAATATAGTCGACCTAAATAGGGTGATATTGAGGGAATTAGATTACGAAATGAGACGCTTAAAGTAGTAAATGAGTTTTGCTATTTGGGGAGGAAAATAACTGATGATGGTCGAAGTAGAGAGGATATAAAATGTAGACTGTCAATGGCAAGGAAAGCGTTTCTGAAGAAGAGAAATTTGTTAACATCGAGTGTAGATTTAAGTGTCAGGAAGTCGTTTCTGAAAGTATTTGTGTAGAGTGTAGCCATGTATGGAAGTGAAACATGGACGATAAATAGTTTAGACAAGAGGAGAATAGAAGCTTTCGAAATGTGGTGATACAGAAGAATGCTGAAGATTAGATGGGTAGATCACATAGCTAATGAGGAGGTTCTGAATAGAATTGGGGAGAAGAGAAATTTGTGGCACAACTTGACTAGGAGAAGGGATCGCTTGGTAGGACATATTCTGAGACATCAAGGGATCACCAATTTAGTACTGGAGGGAAGCGTGGAGGGTAAAAATCGTAGAGGGAGACCAAGAGATGAATACACTAAGCAGATTCAGAAGGATGTAGCTTGCAGTGGGTACTGGGAGATGTAGCAGCTTGCAGAGGATAGAGTAGTATGGAAAGCTGCATCAAACCAGTCTCAGGACTGAAGACCACAACAACAACAGGTCACTTGTGTGTGCAGATGTGGTGAAAACCCCCTCCAGCGACCTACGAAGACCTCATTGCTACCATGCCACAATGCGTCGCCGCTGTTATCCGTTTCGAAGGTGGACATACAGGCCGGTAGGTAGGTGGTCGTAATGTTCTGGTTGATGAGGGTGGATGTAGTACTTTAGGACACGGTACGCCGAACAGCCTGCCATATACAGTGACTCTCATAATTATTCAGACACTCATTAATAACTAGCCTTTGCGACTCACTGAGCCTATGGTTCAAATAAAATAGTATACACGCAAACTAATTGTTAATATCACTGTTCGACAGGGTCAAAATCACGCTAAATTGTTTACGTTTCGGAAACAGGAGCGGACATGTGACCATGGAACCTCCGAACGTCGTTAACGTGCGTCAGCAAAGTTACTCGGACACACTCATTTATCCTGCAGAGTCTTGTGTGGAGCAGCCACGGGCAGTGCGAACGTAAACGTTCAGCGAGGTAGTGTGTTGGATATAGCTGAAGTAACGGTGGGTCGCAGAGGAAGGGAGAACAAAATGGTTCAAATGGGACTTAACTTCTGAGGTCATCAGTCCCCTAGAACTTAGAACTACATAAACCTAACTAACCTGAGGACATCACAGACATCCATGCCCGAGACAGGATTCGATGCTGCGACCGTAGCGGCCGCGCGGTTCCAGACTGTAGCGCCAAATCCGCTCGGCCACCCCTGCCGGCTAAGAGAGAACACATTCGAACATTGGCAGCTAGTAATTTTTAAACACACTTAATGCAAATGCTATCGTAAAATTCCTGAAATGTTACAAGTGAAGAAAAGTACAATTCCCTATATAATCGTAAGATTCCGGGAGTAAGTTAGGGCAGACGGTCTACCGCGTACGGATGTCCAAGAAAGTTTTCTGTGCGAGAAGAGTGTTACATCATCAGAGAAACAATATAGGATCCAATGTTAAGTGCTCCAAAACTCACTGTTAAGTTGCCAAAGACTTAAAAGAGGAAGTGCATTCCGAAACAATACGCAGGGTCGTATATTGCAAGGCGGAGGTTCATAAATAAAATAAATCAAACAAAGAGAATGCCGTTTGCCAAACAGCATTAGATGAAATGTTCTTATATTTGCTGACGAACGTAAATTTAACAAATTTCAATCTGATGGGAGGGTAACAGCTTGGCAGCGACCTAATATTGAACTTCAATAGAAATACCTCAAAGCAACTGTGAAGTATGGCAATCAAATGGTTCAAACGGCTCTAAGCACTATGGGACATCTGAGGTCATCAGTCCCCTATACTTCGGACTACTGAAATATAAATAACCTCAGGACATCACACACATCCATGCCCGAGGCAGGATTCGAGCCTGCGACCGTAGCAGCAGGGCGGCTCCGGACTGACGCGCCTAGAACCGCTCGGCCACAACGGCCGGCAGTATGTCAATCGACATGTAATGGTGTGAGGTTGCATGTCGACAAATTAAGTTGATGGCTGATGGTTCAAATGGCTCTGAGCACTATGGGACTTAACATCTATGGTCATCAGTCACCTAGAACTTAGAACTACTTAAACCTAACTAACCTAAGGACAGCACACAACACCCAGCCATCACGAGGCAGAGAAAATCCCTGACCCCGCCGGGAATCGAACCCGGGAACCCGGGCGTGGGAAGCGAGAACGCTACCGCACGACCACGAGATGCGGAATTAAGTTGATGAAATGGTTTTTATTGAGGGTAAAATGGACCAGTTGGAGTATCTCAGAATATTGAGGGACACTCGGCAAAAGAACGCCGAATACATAAATATGAGTATTATGTCTCCACGCTCGTCGTCAGATACGGGGTGTCTAGAAGTCCTTCGAACTCGGTTCATTACACAATCAAATCAAAAAAATCGTATTAATGGTTCTGTCACAAAATGAAAAGTTGCAATACTTAACTTTTGTGACTATATGTATGTGTTGCAAGCAAATTGCGACATGCGTAGTAATGAATCTTCTTCAGTAGAAACTGTGCCACATAGATAGTACAAGCAATGCAACTAGTGTTCACGCTATTTTTGAACTGGGGCCCGACCAGTGGAGCGCGGATCTTATGTCCGCTTCACATAGGGGCCGCTCCATCGACGCGCAAGTCGCCGAAGTGGAATCAAATCGAAAGACTTGCACCCAGCATACGGTCTACCCGATGGGAGGCCCTCGTCACACGAACTTTTTTTATTTTTTATTTTTTTTAACATAGGGGCCGCTACCGTCGCGTTGTCGTCCTGGAGTGAGATCGGTCAGTGTGCGATTGGCTGACGTCTTCTCACAGCCATCTGTATCGTTCCAGACTGGCGTGCCGGCGCTTGACTTTACGCCGTAGTAATGAGGATGTGGTTATATTTCAACTATCTAAAGGTGCTTCATCTGCCCCCTGAATCAACAGATTGAGAATCCATGTATCAAATTTGATAAAGAAATGAGGAAAAGCAGCCATCTTATGTAGAGAACAGCTGAAAATCAGACTGCAAGAAGAGGGGAAGAAAATGTCTCCCGAATACCCCTGATAATTAGTGGAGAGCATTCCAAGTCACTTCAGAGAAGTAATTAAGATGAAAGGAATGTCTATCAGATACTGAACTTTTGGACCATAAATGGAAAGAATATGAGTATGTGCGTTACTTCTTATTTGCACTGTTGTGTAGTACGATGAACATTTAGTTTTTACATTCCTTACAGGAACTTGTATTTACTTTATACCGTATTTATTATTACTGAAATAACTAATTAGAGGGGAAGTATAATACTGCATGTCTGTCCGAACAATTATGTGAGTCACTGTAAGCTTTCTTGGTACTCAGTCGAAAGCTTTAGAGGAAAATGCTACAAGTAAAGGCATTGCTTATAATGAATAAAGGCAACTAACGTGAATTAGCTTGCCAAAACGGGGCTGCAAAATTCTCCTCTTCACAACTATTGCCTTGACGCGGCGCAAACAAGTTTAAACTCTGAAGGGAAATCATCAAATACGATTATGAGGATGACCGGATGGGGACTGGCGCGGCGCCTTAGCCACCGCGCAGCCCCGCTCGTTAAGTGGCCAGAGCGCTCGCCCACGCAGACAGGTAGCAGTACAACGGCCACCGTCCCGTCTTGTCCCGCTATTGTCGCGGCCGGAACACCTGCTGGCCAACTCAGGCGGCCACATGTGCCGGCGGTGCAGCTGGTGTCCTCTGGGTGACGGTAATTAAACAGCAGCGGGCCCTCCGGGGCGCCACTGGCCATCTGGCCACGGCTGACCGCGGCTCATAATTAAATCGTGAGAACGCCGCCTTCCGCAGGGGACGTCGCAGCGGCCGTACCGCTACTCCGAGATTCCCAGGGCGCCTCGAGCCCGCGCAAGGTGTTTGAACCCAGTTTTTTATAGGTCGGAGTCTTCGTGTCCTCTAGTCCAGAGCACAGCTCGCTACGGATACGAAGCCCTAGCAATCCTAGAGCAGGCTCATGCAAGAATTGCGCCCGCGCGGGCGCAAGACAGTGTAGGTCAGAGCCCCGTCCGCAACCGTGTGTCGCTAGTGTCGCCATAGGAGAGAGAGAGAGAGAGAGAGAGAGAGAGAGTGAGACCGCACAGCACTACTCTGCACTGGACTGTCCCGCGGTCAGATACAATGTAAACAAGATATTCTATTTTTAGAATGAATTTTATGTAAGGGATATAGAGTCTCATTCTTTCTGTTAGTGGTTACAAGTATTTTTTGTTATACTTCGTGCTACAATTTTTTGTATCCCTTTTCAGAGTTTAGAAATCGGATCCTTAGTTTGCTGTTTTGTACCTAGTAATTTTAACTGACCAAGTTTGAAAACTTATTAAAAATGGAATTAAGGTTATAAAGCTCTTTAATTCTTACAGTCAACATTGTTAAAGAAGACAGTTAACATTTTACACGTTTTTCTTTTTCTAGGAAACGATTTTGTCTAGGCTTGGTACAATATTCCGTGAGACTGCTAACCTCAAAGAATTGGTCAAATTTTTATCGCCAAGGAATGAACGGTTCTTAGTTTTAGCAAGCTTTAAAGGAGAGAAAAAGCGCTCACAAATATGCGTGGAACCAAACATTGAGAGAACTTTGGCCGCGTGCTTGTGCAAAAGAGGATATTTCTCTCGTGGAAGACAGCTGTAAAACTCATCCAAAGTTTTACACATAAGAAAGCGGTCCTTCAGGCGGATATGGCACTGCAGGTCAATCAGCCCTAGTTGAAGCACTTGTGAGACGTCCTCTGGCCGAAGGGAAAACGGGCGAACAAATACATCTATCGGCTGGCGTTCGGGCGGTCCGCACGGCCAACTAAGCGTCAGGGCTCCGCCACTGCAGCAACATAGACGAATTCGCCCGGGGCGCTGGCCGCGCGCGATCGCGGGCGCTAGCGCCCCAGGTGCACAGTTTGGATCAGCCTGTCCTAGAGTATCGAGATAGAAGAATAATTCTCCGCGGAGATAAATCTTGAGACGTAAAACCAACTTCGGGTGTACCCCAGAGGAGTATTATTTTTCACAAAATATGTAAATGACCCAGTTGATAACGTTGGAATTTCCACAAGGCTTTCCGCGGATGTCATATGGAGCGAGGTCGCAGCGCTCGAAAATTGTACCGAAATGGACGAAGACCTGCAGGCGATCGACGTTCGGTGTACGGTTTGGCAGCTGACCCCAGCATAAATATAACTTTTTGCGCAGAAACGTAGACGCGCATGACTGTATTAGTATACGATTTCAGAACGGTCACTGGAAGCAGTCACAGTCGTAAAGTATCCAGAAGCCTGCCATGCGGAGAACTTAAGGCAGATATCAGACAGAGATTCATTGGACGAATCCTCAGGAGGTGCAGTCCACCCACAAAGGAGATAAGTTACGAAACCCTCGTTCGATCAATACGTGAATACTGATCGTCAGGCTGGGATCTGTAGCAGATAGTAGTGATGGAGAAAAACCAGAGAAGAGCTGCGCGTTTCGTTACAGATTCATTTATTATTAATATTCCGAAAGTGTGTGCTCCTAGAAGAGTCCTCCAATGTATGTCTCCAGAAAAGACAACCTAAAATAAAATCAGGGAGATTCGAGCTCACGTGGAGACTTAACAACAAACGTTCTCATCATAACACATAGACTTTCAAGGCCGGCGTCTTCATTAGCTAAAACTTCCGGGCTGAGAGGCCGTAGTCGATTTGTAAACTTCTTCCTGACGTTTCGTGACCAACTGCGGGCAACATCTTCCGAGGTGAGTCAACGACTGGCTGCCAGTGTATAGAAAATATACGCATACTGACTGTTACCTCCATAAGGGTTCGAACCATCATCCCAGGCAGAAGAGAGGTGTTATTAAAATACTGGTGGACAGAGCTAACAAGATCTGTGAGCCAGTTTATTTGCAAGATGAACTCAATCATTTGCGAACGCCTTTTAAGAAAAATGGACACGCTGAAAACGAGATAGATCGAGCACGTCATCCCAGAAGAAAAGTGTCGGACTACATTCAGTAACAACAACTGTCAGCTGGAAAAGTTTTTCTTCCATTTATTCGCAACATTACGGACCGTACTGGGAAAGTTCTGGGCAAGTTTCTTTATATTGGAACAACGAAAAGAAGTCGACTGGGACATACCGACAAATCAGCTGTATTTAAAGACTGTGATCATGAAATAAAATTTAGTGAGACAAGCGCGCTAGCCAAAACATCGCATTATTACGCACGCATATATAGAGAAGCTATAGGGATTCAGAAACACCACAATAATTTTAATAGAAAAGAGGAAGTCTTTACGTTAGGTATGATATGGTCGACTTTGCACCAACGATGTGACAATCGATTACCTTCAATCGAGAATAATGACGTTAGAGATAGATTTACAGACGGCCGCACTTGTTTGGTAGTGCCCTCTATGCTCTCTATATAAACGGAAACTCCACGGCCTGGCAGCCAGTCGTTGATTCACCTCGGAAGATCTTGCCCGCAGTTGGCAACGAAACTTCAGGGAGGGGGGAAAAACCGTACAGGTATCAGCATAAACGGTGGAGACGGCATAGCAGTGTAGCTCAAGGCGAAAGAAATCTACGAAGAAGCATAGAAGTTATGTGTACAGTAATAAAGGATGACTACAAAACGGAAATTGAAAACGAATACTCGTACGCTTCAAGAATCCAGAAAAACAAACATCAAAATTAGAGAAAATAAAACAAACCGAAGGAGATCATACAGATATTTAGGAAGTAAAATAACTAAAGTCGGAAGAAGCACAAAAGATATAACATAAAGAATTACAGCAGGAAAAGGAATTGTTCATGAATAAAAGAAATATGCTTTGTACAAGCAACATAAATACTCAAATGAGGTAAGAGGTGGTTAATAACTTTTAAATATGGACAATAAGCATAAATTAAATGAAATGTCTTGAAGGATTTCTGGTATGGTGCTGCAGACGCCTGTTAAAGTGGACAGATAAAACTATCAATAAGATAAGAGTAAATTAATATGTCAAAAATCCGCCTCAGTTGCGAAATGTCTTAAGACCAGTAACATTTTGCAATTGAGGCGGATTTTTGACATATTAATTTATCACAGTTGCTGACAGGGCTGCAACATGTTAAAAATTATAAGATAAGAGTAGGTGGCTAAAGGCCATCCAGAGGAATATAGCGGACAAGGTATGAATGGACTGGTTTCATAATACGACGCAACCAGTTTCTTGCAAGTATTGTCTCCTGCTCCACAAATATAGAAAATACTGAAAGGAATAAGTTTGACGCTTACTACATTTTCGCTGCTCTTGCAGTACAGCTTCAGCGTCAGACATGAACTTTTAATTCATTACTTCTTTATTACCAACTACATTCGCAACAAAAAAATGGTTCAAATGGCTCTGAGCACTATGGGACTCAACATCTTAGGTCATAAGTCCCCTAGAACTTAGAACTACTTAAACCTAACTAACCTAAGGACATCACACACACCCATGCCCGAGGCAGGATTCGAACCTGCGACCGTAGCAGCCTCGCGGTTCCGGACTGCAGCGCCAGAACCGCACGGCCACCGCGGCCGGCCATTCGCAACACATTTTGCACACAGTATCCACACATATTACTGTACGTACCTGCACAATTCTACCATTGTACGACACATAGTTCATCAAATACGTTATTACAAACATTAAGTTCGCTTCTTTAAAGGGGGCAGAGGAGACTGGAACTACACACTGATACTCGTTTTATCTAAGCTCCACTGGTCTTAAGCATTCATCGGCAATTCGCTGATTTCTGTTTTGAATCGCCCCCAATTCATAGTACCCTCTACTTTTCTGTTTCTGATACACGAACAACCATCACAGTGGCAAAATTGCTTACTGCGGGTAGCTGTTGACACAGTCATAGCGATGCTATAAGCACACAAATAACGAACTGAAATTTTGGAAATGGTTGCGTAACTCATAAAGTTTTTACACGTACGCGTCAACATGTGCTGTGACGGCATCTGATTCCTTTTCTCTGTCTCTTCTTACGGGTAGCACACTAGGAATTTAGCAGAAAGAGCAACGTGTTTTGTGGTTTCTTGAAACACGGGTCACCTGTAATAAAAGGCTGTCCTCTACAGAACTCAGTTTTTAAACTGAGTGCCTCTTTCAGTTTGTTAGGTTGCTGGACCTTACGTTTAAGCGACTGTCGACGATACGGCGATTGCCGATTTTCACTGTCTATTGACATTTGTGCGTATTGTTATCAGATAAAGTGGAGCGACGCACCATGGATCAAGGCATCCAGAATGGCATTTCAAGTACAGTGGAAGCTATGCAGACACCGTTCGAAGGCTTCGTGTAGTTTTGGTAGCTGAAATACACCTAATGTGTCAACAGTGCAGAAACTCGAAAGGAAATTTGAAGATACAGATTAGACAGTGAACATGAAATCATCTGGACGTCCTTGTTCTCGTCAATCGGTAGAAAAATGCAGAGTATCATGACGGATACAAGGATTAGTGACCACAAGGTTGTTGTAGCGAGACTGAATGCCGTAACATCCAAACTCACCAAAATAAACGCAAAATCAATCCATTTCAAAATAAAAAAAATAAAAAAATAGGCTTGAGGCCTCCGTAAGAGATATTCTCCTCTCCCTCAAATCTGAATATGTAAGCGGAGACCAGACGTAGTTTAAATTGAAAGAAATAGTATCGATGGCTATTGAGAGACATATATCAAATAAATAAGAGATGGTACTGATACCACATCTTACATTAAACATATCAGAACACTGTTGCAGAAGCAACGCAAAATGCGTGCCAATTTTAAAAGAACACAAAATCTCCAACATTGGCGAAGTTTCACAGAGGATCGAAATGAAGCGCGAACTTCAGTTCGAGATGCTTCTAATGTTCACACAACGAAACTCTGCTCGAAATCTGGCAGAAAATCCAAAGAGATTCAAAAAATGGTTCAAATGGCTCTGAGCACTATGGGACTCAACTGCTGTGGTCATAAGTCCCCTAAAACTTAGAACTACTTAAACCTAACTAACCTAAGGACATCACACACATCCATGCCCGAGGCAGGATTCGAACCTGCGACCGTAGCAGTCGGAAATCTAAAGAGACTCTGGTCGTATGTAAAGTACGCGAGTGGCAAGACAGTCAATATCTTCACTGCGTGGTAACATTGGTGATGTTATTGATGACAGTGCCACTATAGAAAAGTTACTAAACACGGTTTACCGAAAATCCTTCACAAAAGAAGACGGAGTAAATATTCCAGAACTCGAACGAAGAACAACTGCCAACATGAGTAACTTAGAACTAGATATCGTCGGTCTAGCAAAGCAGCTTAAATCACTTAACAAAGGGAAGGCCTCCGGTGCTGATTGTGTACCGTTCAGGTTCTTCACAGAGTATGCCGATACAATAGCTTCATACTTAGCAGTCGTATACAACCGATCGCTCGGTGAAATATCCGTGCCTAAAGACTGGTTGGTTGGTTGTTTTGGGGAAAGAGACCAGACAGCGAGGTCATCGGTCTCATCGGATTAGGGAAGGACGGGGAAGGAAGTCGGCCGTGCCCTTTGAAAGGAACCATCCCGGCATTTGCCTGGAGCGATTTAGGGAAATCACGGAAAACATAAATCAGGATGGCCGAACGCGGGATTGAACCGTCGTCCTCCCGAATGCGAGTCCAGTGTCTAACCACTGCGCCACCTCGCTCGGTCCGCCTAAAGACTGGAAAGGTGCACAAGTCACTCCAATACCCAAGAAATAAAATGGGAGTAATTCGGTGAATTACAGACCCATAAGGCTAACGTCGATTTGCAGTAAAAATTTGGAACGTACACGTTCGAACATTATGAGTTGTCTCGTAGGAAACGAGTTACTGAGAAAAGCCAACACGGATTCAGAAGATACCGTCCACGTGAAACATAAATAACTCTTAATTCTCACGAAGTAATGAGTTCCAAAATTATGAAAAGGACAGATTTATTAGTCACCGTATAGCGGAGATGCTGAGTCTTAGATACGCACAACAAAAAGACTGTCGAACAAGTAAGCTTTCATCGGAATCAGACAACATACACTCACACACACTCACGCAAACGCAACTCACACACACATATCCACAATCTCTGGCTGCTGAGGCTATTGACAGGGGATTTCTAACTGATTCCATATTTTTAGACTTGCAGAAGGCTTTTGTCACCGTACCTCACGAGCGGCTTCTAATCAAATTGCATTCCTGTGGACTATCGTCTCAGTTGTGCGATTGGATTGGCGATTTTCTTTCAGAAAGCTCACATTTTCGAGTAATTAACGGAAAAACATCGAGTAAAACAGAAGTGGTGGTAAGTTCCTATGGGACCAAACTGCTGAGGTCATCGGCCCCTAGAGTTACACACTACGTAATTTAACTTAAACTGTCTTACGCTAAGGACAACACAAACACCCATGCCCGAGGGAGGACTCGAACCTCCGACGGGGGGAGCCGCGCGAACCGTGGCAAGGCGCCTAAGACCGCACAGCTACAGCGCCCAGCAAAACAAAAGTACTATTTGGCGTTCCCCAAGAAAGTGTTATAGGCTCTTTACTGTTCCTGATCTACATAAACGATTTGCGAGACAATCTGAGTAGCACTGAGATTGTTTGCAGTTGATGTTGTCATTTACAGTCTTATAAAGTCATTAGACGATCAAAACAAGTTGCGAAACGATGTAGACAAGATATCTGTGAGGCGCGAAAACTGGCAACTGACTCTAAATAGTGAAAGGTCATCCTCATGAGTAGCAACGGGAATCCGCTAAATTACGGTTACACGATAAATCACACAAATGTAAAGGCTGTAAATTCAGCTTGGGATTAAAAATGCGAATAACTTGAGCTCCAATGATCACATAGATAATGTTGTGGCTAATGCAAACCAAAGACTCCGTGTTTGGCAGGACACTTACAAGATGTAACTGATCTACGAAACAGATTGCTCATACTATAGTTTTACGTCCTCTTCTAGGGTACTGCTGAGCAGTGTGGGATCTGCATCAGATAGGATCGACGGAGGACATTGAAAAAGTTCAAAGAAGGGCACCTCGTTTTGAACTATAGCGAAATAGGGGAGAGATAGCCACAGATATGATACCAGAATTGGGGTGGCAATCATTAAAACGAAGGCGTTTTTCGTTGCGGCAGGATCTTCTCATGAAATGTCAGTCATCAAAATTTTTCCTAAGAGTGAAAAAATATTTTTTCGCCGCCCATCTACATAGGAAGGAATGTTCATCATGATAAAACAAGAGAAATCCGAGCTCGCACAAAAATATTTATGTGTTATTTTTTCCCGCGCGCTGTTCGACAGTGGAACATTAGAGAAATAGCTTGAAGGTGATTCGATGGTCCATTGCTAGGCACTTAATTGTGAACTGTTGGATAATCATGCAGGTGTAGATGTAGATGCAGATGTAGATGTAACTGAGTGTCGCTCTCGTCAGTGAGAGCGTCGCTACGACTCCAATGAAATCGATTCGCCGCCGTCCTCAAAATGGTTCAAATGGCTCTGAGCACTATGGGACTTAACATCTTAGGTCATCAGTCCCCTAGAACTTAGAACTACTTAAACCTAACTAACCTAAGGACATCACACACATCCAAGCCCGAGGCAGGATTCGAACCTGCGACCGTAACGGTCGCGCGGTTCCAGACTGAAGCGCCTAGAACCGCTCGGCCACTTCGGCCGGCCCGCCGTCCTCAACTGTCAGTGATTTCGAGAAGCAGTTTGCATCGAACTTTAACAAAAGATCTGCTTTTGCATCCTTTTACGATCCGACTAACATAAAATCTGAAACTTTTGGACCATCTGAAGCATCGAACATTTGTCGATTGGGTATTCACAAAATAAGAATTCGTTACTGATTTTCACGAGAAAATAATATTCAGTGACGGAGTACGATTCCTGCTTAATGATTGTGTGAGGCCGGCCAATGTGACCGAGCGGTTCTAGGCGCTTCAGTCTGGAACCGCGCGTCCGCTACGGTCGCAGGTTCGAATCCTGCCTCGGGCATGGATGTGCGTGATGTCCTTAGGTTAGTTAGGTTTAAGTAGTTCTAAGTTCTAGCGGACTGATGACCTCAGATGTTAAGTCCCATAGTGCTCAGAGCCATTGGAACCATTTTTTTGATTGGGTGAGTAAACAAAATTGCCGGGTTTGCGGTACAGAGAATTCTCGCAAGTTCCGTGAGAAGTGTCTTTATCCATAACAAGTCAATGTTTGGTGCGGAGTTGTGGGCTGACTGTCTTTTTTGAAGACGAGACTGGAAAAGCAGTGACAGTGACTGGTGATCGTTATCGTCACATAGTAACGCAGGTCATTTGGCCGGAGTTGCAAGAACTGAATGTGGAACATACGTGGTTCCAACAGGGTGGGGAGATCTGCCACACTGCAATTTAAACAAGACTGCTGAGAGAAAGATACCTTGCTCGTCTCATCTCTCGCAGTGGCGGTCAGAACTGGCCGCCGAGATCCTGTGGTCTGACACTGTTTGACTGTTTTGTAGGAGAAAGTCAGATCTTCTGTTTATGTGAACAATCCACGAAACATCCCTCAATTCGAGGTAAAAATTAGACGTGTCATGCGTCCAGTGAAACTTTACTTTAGAGTCGTCGAAACGTTTGTCCACAGAGTGGATGTCTGCAGATGAAGCAGTAGAGGAAAGTTGCCAGATATTTTTCCACGTTTGGTCGCATTTTTTGTTTCATATTGACATAATAATACAAGCCACTTTCTAGTAAAACTGTGTGTTTTATTACTAAATTAAAAATTGCGTTCTTTACGGGATACGCTATAGTTCAGTGACAATTTTGAAGTGCGTATGGTCGTGATCCGCCAGATGTGAATAACGTCAAAGGATGGCATGGAAAGTTTAAAGGGACTGGCAGTGTTGATGACAAATCAAGCAGTGGCAGACCCAGAGTTAGTAACGACGCTGGTGATATCGTGTGTACACCGTTTCAATGCGTTCCGCGGAAATAGCGAGTTGTTGCAACGGAGAAACAGGCAACCGCAGAGCACTGTTTCACTCAAACGGCTGCATTTCCATGCGTACAAAGTGCAGCAGCTCCTGCAAGCTTTGCAGGCGGATGGTAGGTTAGTTTTTGCTGAGAACGTGCTGGAACGAATTGATGCGGTCTGCGACGACCGTTTGTTTTTCCGATCAAGCGACTTTTAACATCCCTGGGAAAGCAAAGAGGCATAATGTCTAGATCTGGGTTTCTGAGAGAACTCACGTATCCTTTTACAGGAAATAAGGGACAGCCCGAAAGTGAATATGTGGTGTAGCGTAATGCACAACGGAATTATTGGGTCGCTCTTTTTTCACTGAGCTCATCATTATGGCAACAGTTTTTCTGGCCGTGTTGGAACTTCGTGTTGCATCTCAGTTAAGGAATTTCAACCGTGGGTAGTGTTTCGACAAGATGGTGCACAGAGACACTGGTAATTATTATTTTGCCATTTCTCGGTTGAAACCTATCCAGACAGATGGATTGATATAGACGGTCTAACATCGTGACCGCCATAGCCCCTCTCAATTTTTTGTGAGGTTACGTTAAGGATAAAACGTTCACCATTTCCTGACCTGCAAACTTATAAGGGACAAGTACGAGAAGTCGTAGTGGTGATGATGGAAGAGACATTGTCAAAGAGTTGGAGAGAAATTGAGTATTGCCTACACATTATAAGGGAAACAAATGGAGCTGATGTGAAAGTGTATCTACAAAAAACCTTTGAAAGTTAAGCTAACATTTGCAACGAACCTCGTAACAATATGCAGCGTAGTTCCTTCGAAATAAATTTTTATAGTCAGGGAAAGACGTTACGCTCGCCTTGTATTGTGCTGTGACTATTAGTCATTTCCGTTCTTTTTATTAGTAGCTGTCTCTCTCTCTCTCTCTCTCTCTCTATTTAGTCTTTCTAGTAGCTCGTGATTTAGTCTTTCGGTTCGTGTCTTCTTCCATTCTTTTTAATGTTTCTGCATTCTCTCCATTCCACGGCGAGGATTCCGCCGGGGTGCTTGCCTTCGTCTTCCGGCAACGGTGGCGTCGCTGCCGACTGCACGCCGAGCGAGTCACGAGCAGCGCCTCTGTTTGTCACACACGTTACTGTTCCTGCGTCGTGAGCAGTGCTGGAATTAGTTTCCAGAACTCTCAGCTCCCGTGAAACCAATTTGCGCATCGCCGGAGACGAGTGTCGTCTCCACGACGGGTCTCGACCGTAAATCCGCCACGGCTGCCGCAGACAATGTTTCCAGACGTCTGTGACGAACATTTCGCCACAGCAGAAACGTAAATAACTTTTCCGCCGTAAAATAATTGACGGTAAACATCTCACACTCTACTGTGAACCGATTACAGGGAACAAGTCACCAATTTTAGGATAATGGATGACATTCCTAGTATTGCAAAACAAAGCAGTTAATGAAGCACCTTTGATTCAGAGTAATCCCTCAATTGAAATAAGTGTAGAAAATAGATGATCCTTCTATTTTTAATAGAGGAGGTGTCCGCCCCCAGTAGCTGAGTGGTCAGCGCGACAAAATGTCAATCCTAAGGGCCCGGGCTAGATTCCCGGCTGGGTCGGAGATTTTCTCCGCTCAAGGACTGGGTGTTGTGTAGTCCTAATCATCATCATTTCATACGCATCGACGCGCAAGTTGCCGCAGTGGCGTCAATTCGAAAGACTTGCACCCGGCGAACGGTCTACCCGACGGGAGGCCCTAGTCACACGACATTTGTTTTTTATTGAGGAGGTGACCAGGAACAATTGGACAATTAAAAAATTGGTAATATAGTTATTTAATACTGTTGCTTTCATTCCAACATTACGCTTTAAGCGCGAGTCTGGATGCTTTTTTGCCTGCTCCATCGGCTGCATATTTAATTTTTCCGCGTTCATCAGTTAAATTCAGCATGTCATGCCCTGTCTACGGGTTTCTGCTTGGCAGTTTTTTGTTAACTATTTGATCCTTTGCTGCCTTTACTACTTTAAACACCATATGATCAAAAGTATCCGGACACCTGTCTGAAAATGACGTACCTGGCGCCCTCCACCGATAATGCTGGAATTCAAACCTTGATGACAGCTTCCACTCTGGCAGGCATACTTTCATTCAGGTGCTGGAAGGTTTCTTGGGGACTGGCAATCCATTCTTCACGGAATGCTGCACTGAGGAGAGGTATCGATGTCAGTCGGTGAGGCCTGGCATGAAGTCGGTGTTATATAGGATTCAGGTCAGGACTCTTTGGAGGCCAGTCGATTCTAGTGGATCCTGATGAAGTTCTTCTATGTGATGGTCTGGATAGATGTCTGCCTTTTAAACGTTACTACCCTCTTCAACTATCGGCGGTCTCTGTCAGTCATCAGACGATGTCGGCCTGTACGCTTTTGTGCTGTACGTGTCCCTTCATGTTTCCACTTCATTATCACATCGGAAACAATGGACCTAGGGATTTTCAGGAGTGTGGAAATCCCGCCGCCCCATTCTGCTCTCTCACGATGTGTAATGACTACTGAGGTCGCTGATACGCAGTACCTGGTAGCAGATGGCAGCACAATGCACCTAATATGAAAAACGTATGTTTTGGGGGCTGTCTGGATACTTTTGATCACATAGTGTACATCAAGGCAACCCATTCGACTTCTATATTATTCCTCTCCGTGACATCAGTCAGTATTTGCGTAATGTCCCTTGCCTGGGGGGTATATTTCCAATCGTTGGTAACACCTTTTTTTCGTCTTCTCCTGCGAGAGACATCCTCCAAGGCTGTACAGATTTAGATGGTAATTCTTAAAGCTTAAACCAGCTCACAAGCCGACACTGAAAAATACGTAACTCGCAACGGTTGAGTAGTGACGTGATCCGAACTCTTTCGAAGATCGCCGAGTAGCGCGAACGTGTTTTATAGAGCTTGTACAGCAGAAGCGTTCGCTCTGTTTGCTTTATTTAGAGGGCCCCACAAACTATCTGCTTTCTGTAACGTGTTGTTGTGTTTGAATTTATATGGCATTTCTGTTCATCCGAGGTTAGTGACGATTGGGCCTTTATTAATTTATAGTACCCGCAAGGGATTACAGGTACTAAGAGCCAGTGCGGTGTTCACACGTGGTAACCTTGGTCTTCAGGTTAACCCCAGAAAGTGTTTTCCTTGCGGTGCGTATTTCGGCGCAGGAGAAGAAGGTGAAGGTTGACCTTAAAGTCACCTTAAATGCTGTGAACAGCATTATCCCGGCGCTGGTGATGGGAGATACGTTCAGGTGCTTGTGTCTGCACTTCTCCTCCAAAGGGAGAACTCTACTCCACAGGAGATTGGAGGTCGAGCGGCAGCAACAGGTCCTAACAGGTCGTACCCTTAAAGGCGCGGCAACAGAAGGAAAGGAGTCAGATTATGGTATAACGTATCATAGACATCGAGGACACTAGAGACGGAGCACAATACCGGATCTTTTGCAGGATGGCGAAGCGCACTGGCCGTGCTCTATCAAAGGAACCATCCCAGCAATGGAGCAACATAGGGGAATCGGGATTGTCGGACACGGATTTGAAATAAATACTGCGCCATCTCCCTCGGTAGCGCAACGGTTCACGCCTTGCGCTCTGTCATCATACCAGGCGTCCTCCAGTGGCTGGCTCTGTGCATGATTCGTTTTAGAACCCTGTCGTCACTGCAGCCTAGATACGCTCAGTCCCTTCGATCTCGGCTGGTTGTGCACTATACTGCAAGAAGAGCCCGAAGACCGCCCGTGCGATGCTGGTCTCCAGTAACCAGCTCGACTAACGAGGCGCAGCGAGCCGGGGTGCGACGCGGGAACCCTGGCAGCCACTGGACTATGGTAATGGCGGCCGCGGGAGCAGCAATTTAGAGAGGGAAGAGGCGCGCTGCGCTACTTGTCGAGCCGGCCGTAAAGAACGGGCCGCGACGTCGCGCGCGCTACGAAATGAGCGGTACACGGCGCGCGCCATATTTATTGGTATTTACTATGTGCGCTTCATAAAATATACATGTGTGTGTGGTCTGCGGCCGCAGTCGCAGTCGCGGGCGCGTTAAGTCCCGCTGAAAATTATGTTCGGCCAGACGCGACGATAATTTAGCGAGAGGCACGAGCTGTAAATCGCTGTCGGGCGTCGCGGACGCGCGCGCTGGTAGCCGCGTGACCCTCCGCCGCCCCCGCACTCACACACACCGCCCGTCTCCTGTTCTGCGCGCTGCCTCGGCTTCAGGTGCAGCCCCAGCCACGACGCCTGCTCTGGCCGGCGCTCTCCCTGCGCTACACATCCTGTGCACCGTCAGCCGCGGGCTGGGCGAAATAAAACGAAGACCTCGGAGTAGACTCCTTACTTAGGGAGTCTGTTATCTGCATAAGGCTTATAATATGAAACAGTAACCAGCAACAAGTATACTTCAAAAAGTTTAACTTCATCCGTCTTGTACGGAATTTGTTGAGGTCTGTATGACAGAATTTATAAAATGAAGCCTAGAACACAAACAATTATCATGTTTGAAATTACAATGAAAAGACAACCCTTAGCTGCTTACAGACGTTGACATACGTCAACGGGGACAGATGAATATGTGTGTCCCGACCGGGACTCGAACCGGGGATCTCCTGCTTACATGGCAGACGATCTATCCATCTGAGCCACCGAGGACACAGAGGATAGTGCAACTGCAGGGACTTATCTCTCGCACGCCTCCCGGGTTCGAGTCCCGGTCGGGGCACGCATTTTCATCTGTCCCCGTTGACGTATGTCAACGCCTGTAAGCAGCTAAGGGTTGTCTTTTCATTCTAATTTCATTCTAACGAGCTGCTTGGTCACTGATGGTATATGTTCTTTCGGACATGTCCGAAAGAACATATACCATCTTACTATATATATATATATATATAAAGATGATGAGACTTACCAAACAAAAGCGCTGGCAGGTCGATAGACACACAAATAAACACAAACATAAACACAAAATTCAAGCTTTCGCAACAAACGGTTGCTTCATCAGGAAAGAGGGAAGGAGAGGTAAAGACGAAAGGATGTGGGTTTTAAGGGAGAGGGTAAGGAGTCATTCCAATCCCGGGAGCGGAAAGACTTACCTTAGGGGGAAAAAAGGACAGGTATACACTCGCACACACACACACATAGCCATCCGCACATACACAGACACAAGCAGACATTTTCAAATGCTTGTGTCTGTGTTTGTGCGCATGGATATGTGTGTGTGTGTGTGCGAGTGTATACCTGTCCTTTTTTCCCCCTAAGGTAAGTCTTTCCGCTCCCGGGATTAGAATGACTCCTTACCCTCTCCCTTAAAACCCACATCCTTTCGTCTTTCCCTCCTTTTCCCTCTTTCCTGATGAAGCAACCGTTTGTTGCGAAAGCTTGAATTTTGTGTGTATGTTTGTGTTTGTTTGTGTGTCTATCGACCTGCCAGCGCTTTTGTTTGGTAAGTCTCATCATCTTTGTTTTTAGATATATTTTTCCCACGTGGAATGTTTCCCTTTTCACATTTGGTGAAATTTTAACTTTAACTCTGTTTCTTACCGCAGGAGGTGGTTACATACGACGAAAACCATCGTAATCGTCGAACAGTGAAGGACGGTGTACCTTCTGGCACGGTTCGGCCAAACATTGCGCTATTTTCAATAGTGTGTATTGACAGATTTACAGCAAAGATAACTGATTAGCTGTGTTCGTTCAAAAATGGTTCAAATCTCTCTGAGCACTATGGGACTTAACTTCTGAGGTCATCAGTCCCCTAGAACTTAGAACTACTTAAACCTAACTAACCTAAGGACATCACACACGTCCATACCGGAGGCAGGATTCGAACCTGCGACCGTAGCGGTCGCGTTGTTCCAGACTGCAGCGCCTAGAAGCGCTCGTCCACTCCGGCCGGCCCACATCCAGTGATCATTTTTATTACTTTGAATGTTGTTATTAAACTTTGCTGTATTTTAAATTCAATAACATAGTTTACAAAATAGTGGCTGAATTCGGAGACGTATGAGGTGGTCTCAAGAATGAGAACCAACAAGATAGTACTTTGTTTAGTACTAATAAGAAAGAAGCCGGTGGAAACAACTGGATGCGCCTGTTCGGGGAGAAACACCAACCATTTTTTTGTCAGAGAAAGCTGAGGATGCCTATAAAACTGGATTTATTGCTGACGTCCACGTCCAGGAAATATTTCATAAATGTAATTCCAGAAAGTCCATAAATTTCAGATGAAAGGAAATATTTTACTGTCATCTACTTCAACATTCAAGAATTTGTTAATGTAACGCAAGAGACTTCATTATATTCCAAGTGAAGCCAACACGACGCAATCACCACAACATATCATTTAACTGAAAGAAGAGTGGATAAGAAAATAAACAGGTGCTAGATCAGATGTTTAATTTCAGCACACACACGCATACTCAATAAACTTTAGTCTTAAGTCTTATGATAATCTAAATGAACCGAATGTCGATGCTGTAGTACATTCTTACTGGTAGCGAATGTCATAAACAGATGGTTCAAGAAACTAAAATGTTCAAAACAGGAAGGCATATGACTAAGAATAGTTGGTCCAAAGTTTTACTAAAAATAAAAAAGGAAATAAGAGATCGTGGCAGGCCAACAAAAAGATGGGAACCGTAACACAGAACAAATGACCAAATTGGAAAGTGCGGAAAAAGACTTATGGACTGTTCAGCTGTTTTCCGGAATGCTTAATGATTGTAGTCTGCCTCCCGCACCGTGCGCCGTGACGCGTCACCAGGCAGACCATCAACATCCACATCAAAGTCACCGAGACTGTCAACTTTTGCATGCTGTACCTTTCATTGTCACCCACCTACCGAAAAGTAATGGAAACTAGATAGCTTAAGGCACTGCATGCACCGTGTCTTACCTACACTCCTGGAAATTGAAATAAGAACACCGTGAATTCATTGTCCCAGGAAGGGGAAACTTTATTGACACATTCCTGGGGTCAGATACATCACATGATCACACTGACAGAACCACAGGCACATAGACACAGGCAACAGAGCATGCACAATGTCGGCACTAGTACAGTGTATATCCACCTTTCGCAGCAATGCAGGCTGCTATTCTCCCATGCAGACGATCGTAGAGATGCTGGATGTAGTCCTGTGGAACGGCTTGCCATGCCATTTCCACCTGGCGCCTCAGTTGGACCAGCGTTCGTGCTGGACGTGCAGACCGCGTGAGACGACGCTTCATCCAGTCCCAAACATGCTCAATGGGGGACAGATCCGGAGATCTTGCTGGCCAGGGTAGTTGACTTACACCTTCTACAGCACGTTGGGTGGCACGGGATACATGCGGACGTGCATTGTCCTGTTGGAACAGCAAGTTCCCTTGCCGGTCTAGGAATGGTAGAACGATGGGTTCGATGACGGTTTGGATGTACCGTGCACTATTCAGTGTCCCCTCGACGATCACCAGTGGTGTACGGCCAGTGTAGGAGATCGCTCCCCACACCATGATGCCGGGTGTTGGCCCTGTGTGCCTCGGTCGTATGCAGTCCTGATTGTGGCGCTCACCTGCACGGCGCCAAACGCGCATACGACCATCATTGGCACCAAGGCTGAAGCGACTCTCATCGCTGAAGACGACACGTCTCCATTCGTCCCTCCATTCACGCCTCTCGCGACACCACTGGAGACGGGCTGCACGATGTTGGGGCGTGAGCGGAAGACGGCCTAACGGTGTGCGGGACCGTAGCCCAGCTTCATGGAGACGGTTGCGAATGGTCCTCGCCGATACCCCAGGAGCAACAGTGTCCCTAATTTGCTGGGAAGTGGCGGTGCGGTCCCCTACGGCACTGCGTAGGATCCTACGGTCTTGGCGTGCATCCGTGCGTCGCTGCGGTCCGGTCCCAGGTCGACGGGCACGTGCACCTTCCGCCGACCATTGGCGACAACATCGATGTACTGTGGAGACCTCACGCCCCACGTGTTGAGCAATTTGGCGGTACGTCCACCCGGCCTCCCGCATGCCCACTATACGCCCTCGCTCAAAGTCCGTCAACTGCACATACGGTTCACGTCCACGCTGTCGCGGCATGCTACCAGTGTTAAAGACTGCGATGGAGCTCCGTATGCGACGGCAAACTGGCTGACACTGACGGCGGCGGTGCACAAATGCTGCGCAGCTAGCGCCATTCGACGGCCAACACCGCGGTTCCTGGTGTGTCCGCTGTGCCGTGCGTGTGATCATTGCTTGTACAGCCCTCTCGCAGTGTCCGGAGCAAGTATGGTGGGTCTGACACACCGGTGTCAATGTGTTCTTTTTTCCATTTCCAGGAGTGTATCTCAGAGATGTAAAGGAAGATTTTGTCTGGATTGCAGTGTGCCAGCACCATCACCAATGGTTGCACATTGAACTTTGTCATCACAAACTCTTACATTGTGTTCACTTACCCAGTTGCAGCTGCTTGTCAGTGTCATCCAACTCCCCAGAAGTAGTTCCAACTGGGCGGTTGAAGGCATCCTACCATATTTCAGTGACGTTAAAGAAGATTTGGTTGGACTGCAGTGCGTCAGCTTCGCCACCTAAGCCTGCAACGCTGAAGTCAGTACCGCAGGTGTGGGTGTCCATGGCGACAATGTTGATGGTGCAAGCACTGATGGCGAACCAACACACTGCAATCCAACCACAGTTTTCTTTAATGTCACTCACACAGGTAAGAACAGGGGCGTGCAGTGCCTTCAGCTACCCCATTCAACTATTTTTGGGTAGTTGGGCAGCGTTTAAAGTATCTGAAACTGTGTAGTTAAAGACGTAGCAGTCTGGTTTCTTACATATACGAGCACTTGGCTGATTTCGGTCTACAAAGAGCATAGAAAAATTTACTTCTTTTTCAAAGAGAGTCACCAAGAATATTACGCACCGTCTCCTGGATTCACTAAGAAACTTGCTGAAACCATGCGCAAGGAGGATATGAATCTGAGCTGAAAATGGTGATGATGCTAAGTTTCAGCTCATAACAAAGGGGGCTGGATTCAGTGGAGTGGCCAGCGAAATCGCACTGCTCAACATAACTGTGCTCTCCAGTAAATTACTAGGGGATACCTTAACGGATGTGGAATATGAGCACATAGTGACTGTTTAGCAGAACTTTAACATCTTTGATTTATAAGGACAAGCAAGACTTTATACAGACACAGTTGTACACTTAATTATTGTCATTTTCGAGCTGTTCCAGAGTCAATGCATTGAAACAAACGCGTTGGGCCACACATTATATTACACCAGACCAGGGCTTCCATGGGACGCTGGGATCAAATGTACAGGAGTTGAAATCAGACCCTTATCCGATGTTGACGTGCTGCTGTTTCTTGAGCACGTCCACAGGCACTCTGAGACAAGTAACCTGTGAATGGATGAAAATTTCAATAAAACATCTGACGAGTCAAGTTATATCCAACAATTTATATGAACATGCCATGTAACTATATTTACCTGCTGGAGGGTTTCGACAGGCCCAGATCTAGTGGGGGGAGAGAGGCGAGGGGTACAAACCGGCGTATCTTGAAGAACAAAGCCTTGTTTCGGAAAGCACCTAGCATCCAGCGCACGTTGGTCTGTTGATTGTTCATATGATTTTGAAACGCATACCTTTTGGTTTTTGAACATTTTTAAACACATACGAAGCTTATTTCTGAACGAATCAGGAGTTGATTTTTGAATGCGTGCGTAGTGTACGTGACGTCTCTGCCAGGAGCATCCCCGTCGCGTCTACAAATAAAATAAACTTTCTCACAGACAAAAGGCGCGGGGCTATACGAGCTGAACCAAATAAACTCCAGTGGGTGAATGCCAATCGCTGTTTGTTTATGTGGCTGATTGGGTGAGCCAATGATAAGGTTTGTTTAATTATTAGCGCAATCCATCGATTCAGACTACAGGTGTGGAAATAAACGACTATTTGACGGGCAACAAAGATTACATATTATCTTCTCGGTGTTTCCAAGAAAGTAACATTTTGACAGAATTTTTTTGCCAGAACGATGTACTATTAAGGGTCAGTTGTACAGTCCCCGTTTGGCAGCCGCGTAAGTTCTATTCTCGGAATAGTGCGGAAAACGCGTTGTACGGACACATAATAAACGCGTTGTATGTCTCAGAATAAAGGCGGGATAACTGAACTGGTGATTCTGGAAGGATTAGTTAAGTTAACTTGAGAATAAGTTTTGACATTGGCAGGAATAGTTACAGAATTAGTGATGACAAGACTTTCATATTCATCACTTGCATTTGCAGCTCCTTGTGTTGACCGTGTTTGCAGTTAAAATTGTAGGATGTGAGGTTCGCCAGATACGCAAAACACCGTATTTTCTAATTACCCAAACATGTTTCAGCACCACTGTGCCATCATCAGTGGGCTTCCGTTTTATTTATTCTGTAATGGGAACATTTTTATTAAATTGTTACTAAATTATGTGAATCTTTAGTTCAAACAGTAGTTCGTTTCTTTTTGTTAATACCTTTTCACTTGGTGTGCATGATTTTTCCAGCACACTGTATATTATTTATTACAGGTACACACACACACACACACACACACACACACACACACAAAGATAAAATGAAAACAAAATTCGAATTTGGTGCCGAACTCTCTGGTGAACAAATGAACACTGACTGGGCTGGGACAGGCAAAAAACCAGAATCACACCGTGTTTTGGCGAAGTTAAAAGTGTTTTACGATATTATTTGTGGAAAATACGTGCTATATTTACGTGTGTAACACGCCAACTTACCATGATGCGGAGAAAAAAATGGCTTTCCACGAGAAAACGTAATTAAAAATGAATATAGGCGCGAAATATCGCGACAAACTAAATTACATTCTATGTGGTAGGTTAACTCCCTGTAAAATTTCTCATCAACAACGTTTGGTTGCAGAAGACAAGCTACCTGTAGTAAATAATATACAAGTGATCTGGAAAAATCTTGCACACCAAGTTTAAAGATATTAACAAAAAGAAACGAACTATTGTTTGAAATAAACATCCACATAATTCTGTAATAATTTAATAAAAATGTTCACATTACAGAATAAATAACGGAAACCCTGTGATGATGGCACAGTGGTGCTGAAGCATGTTTGGGTACTGAGAAAATACGGTATTTTGCATATCTGGCGGACCTTACATCCTACAACGATGACAAGACTTTGTTAGAACGAGGAAGGCGAAGAAACGGGGACAGCACACAAACTATATGGAAGAAAATGAAGATCCAGAATTTATATAAAAATTTCATACTACCACTACTTTTCGATATCATGCTTGAGAAACCGGAACATATGAATGAAATGTGAAACTATTTTCTAATATAAAACCTTCTGCTTATAGTAGCCCTAATAGGCATTTGATATTCGTACTTCGTGAATTATATTCTGTCGTTTCAATTATGTAAATGAGGTAGATAAAAATGACCATTTGTGACAAAAGAGTCTCGCTTGTTTGCAATATTACAAGTGCCTGTTGCATTTTATCTCGCAGACAGTGACAAAATAGACGTAATCAAATCTAGAAACCATACCAGTCTTGGGTGGTCGTATTAACACATTTTTCAATAGCAGAAAACGACATTTTGAATTTTCATACAGCAAAACGTTTGACGAATTTTGATGAGGTAAAAGATTCTTTCGCAGAAAAGAAAGCACGCCGTGTAAAGCTGTAGCAAGATTAGAGAGAAAAGAAGGCTGCATCTAAGCACTGAAGAAATGGCTACTATCTTTCTTGTCTCTACAGCATTTGTGCCTCCTATGTTTAATTTTATGTCACACAAAAGAGAAAGTTATTAGCTAATAGGCAATAAAGAATGCAAATTTTCTGAACAGTTCTCATTTTCCTGCTCACAAATAGTCCCACCCAGGAGCAGGAGAGGCACCACAGGACATTTTAATTTCCACTGTCTTGAATACAGATTTGATGGCTTTCATTGCAAAATATGCACATTTGAATTCCGCAGAAAAGAATATAGTGATGTGCCATAGGAGAATGCTGTGTGAAGAGGCGTGGCACTGCACTTTGCACACTTAAGACCAAAAAACATGTCTTACATTTCCTCGAACATATATGTGTCATATATCAAACTCTTCAGAAAAATGTGCGCAATAAAACGAACATATTTTGAAAAATCGATTTTTTAAAAAATTTTTTACGTCCTATCTCTAACGCTCGGGGGAGGGGGGGGGAGGGGGGAAGGGGGCACTATCAAGTTTTCGCCCCGGTTTGAAAGTATTGTAGATGGTGGATTTCGATGGTCGCCCAATGTTGAAATCAACAGATTAGCTGATTTCTCACTTGGGGTAGTAGATTCTCTTGTAGGATACCTTTTGAAAGTAGATTTAACGAATAGTAATAGATGGCTTAATAGGCGCAGCGATTTATCGCTATTGCAGACCACCGAGTTCTGCGAAATGGGTACCACTCCAAGCTACCGACAACGCTCGAGGGGAAAAAAGAAACAAGCTACTTCATGCAATATCTTAAAGGCCAGCAGTGTCTCAAGTTCGGGTTGCAGTTAAACAGAGACACCCACACTACTGCCTTCGACCAAGGTTCCTGGTTGAAAGCAGCCATATACTCTATAAAAGTGGATTTACATAGATGTGTATGAGTATATATGTATGCTCCACATCTCTTCCCAAACCACTGGACCGATTTCAACAAGACTTGGTACACATATCACACACTATCTGAAGATATTTGCTGTGACCTACCTATCAAAGGGGTGGCGACTAAAAGCAGCGAATATCCGTAACTTCATTCACCCACTATTTGAGAAAGAGAACGCTTTGTGACTTTGTACGTAAATTAAAACGTTTTCGAAACTTTCCTCGTTGACAAGCCCCACAAAATGATGGAGGTAAGTTTTTATGGGACCAAACTGCTGAGGTCATCGGTCCCTGGGCTTACACACTACTTAATCTAACTTAAACTAACTTAGGCTAAGGACAACACACATACCCATACTCGAGGGAGGACTCGAACCTATGTCGGGGGGAGCCGCGCGAACCGTGGCAAGGCGCCCTAGACCGCGCTGCTACCTCGTGCAGCTCACAAAATGATGAAATAAAAGTTTATCGCTTACTACATGTTCACTGTTAATGCAGTAAAACTACCGCATGAAGCATGACGGCTTACTTTATTGATTCTTTATTACTAACTACATTCACGACACATTTTGCAGTTAGTGTCCACATACACCACTGAATATACCATCAAAATTATATTACAGTACGACACATAGTTCATATGACATAAGCACTGAGATGCGTGAAAATTTAAATACAGGGATAAATTTGTTAGAGATACAGGTGAAATTCATATGAAATATCGTAAAATATCTGGAAAATATATTCAGCAGAAAGCTTTATCAAAACCTCTTTAACGATTTCAAGCACATATTAGCTAAGATCTGGAAAAAAATTCTGTGGGGGTAAAGATCACCAGCCTCCTATGGGATGGTGGTGATAACGTGGAGATAGAACGGGGAGGAAGAGGTGGACAGACAAAGTGTGAGAAAGCGAAACCGGACACTGTAGGGGGGAGGAGGAAATGGACAGAGAGTGGGGGAGGGGAAATGACAGAGGAAGGGGAAGGGAAAGGGAGGAGATGGACAGTGAAAGGAAAGGAGGAGATGGAGAAAGAGAGGAGGGAGTAGAAGATTAACAGCAAGTTGGAGGGAGGAGGTGACTAACTGGGAGAGGAGGAGAAGTACATGGACAAAAAGCGGAGGAGGAGATGGGATTAGATGGGGAGGAAGAGACAGACAATTGGGGAAGGAGAAAATGGACAGAGGGGGAGGAGCAGATGGACAGATAAAGGAGGAAGAGCAGGTAGACAACGGGAGGGGTAGGAGGAGATGGACAGAGAGAGCGCGGGAAGAGATGAGCAGAGATTGAAGGTTGGAGGAGGTGGACAGAAAGAGGGGTTGGAGGGAGACAGACAGAGAGAAAGGGAAGGAGATGAATTAATGGAAGATAGGAATAAATAAATGCCTGAGGAACAGTGGGTGCTCAGCTAGTACACTGATAAAAATACCATCTGAGACACACGTTTAAAATTTAACGGATAACACAATTTTTGGGACAACCATGCAGAATGATTGTGGCGGAAGACAGTTGATCACCAGGCCCAATTTTAAAAAGAATGTAGAGTCTGCAGGTTTCCGGTCAAAATTGTATCCATAGTATACAGAGGCAGGTGTGTCATGCAGCTGCTGTGGCTCTCATGGTTGATGATTGTTGTGGTGTTAAAGGTGCTGATGACGCTCCTCCTTCTCCTCCACGTGTGGTGTGCCAAGTCAATTTTCAGTCATAAAGACACGTTTATGTACTGTGTTGCAGCTATATACTGGCTTGTAGCGACACGGCGATAAGTAGGTCATTTGTGAGGAAGGGCGCGGAACCCTACTGTGCTCCAATAAGTAAGTAAGAAATGGTACATTCAGTGCCTTCAGCTCCCCAGTTTCAAACATTTTCCAGTGTCAAACTGTTACATAAAAAGGAGTTGGAGTTGTGCAGTTGAAGCAAGGCATGCAATATTTCTTACCTATTTGAGATGTGTAGTCATCAAAAAACCTGGCAACCATGTAGGCTGTCCCTGCAGCCTCAGGTCCGTCATCTAGGATCCCCATCATTAATTCTGCACACCAACCGCGCAGTCTGCGCCAGTATCCTCATGTCCGACGTATTGGGTTTTGCTGTCAGAGTGCTGGAGAAAACCCAGCAGAATAAGCGACCATCTTGCAATGTGTACTTAGGGCAATAGTGCTCGGTCTGATATCTTGGATTTTTTAATTTCCTGCCAGTTTACAATAAGATAAATTGGGTTATTTTGAATGTCCGAGCAATTTTTGAATTTTCCGCCTTTTAACACGTACGGCAGCTGGCCTAGATCCACTGTGATGTCACGGGTGGGGGACGGGGAAGGAATGGAGGGAGAAATATGGCAATGTTGCGTCATTCATCGGGTGATGTCATCTACGACATCATAGGAAGTCTACAAAGATGTAGACTGTTTTTGAACTCCTGTTTCTCCACCACTACCACTGTTGCAGCTTCCCTACTCACAACACAGTACCCCCTGTCGTCTTTTATTCTGGCGGATCCACCTCCTGTGATACCTAGTGGTCAGTTCCGCATTACATCACGGTGTCCAGATACTTTTGATCGAATAGCGTATCCTCTTAAATTTTGACAACATTGTCTGTGGAGCGCAGCGATCTGGTGCCGTACGTAGGTTAAAATCAAAAGTCTAGATCGCAATAACATTTGTTTATTGACCGGTTTCGGCTTACGTTAAAGCCATCCTAGGAATTTTTGGGTCTCCAATGGCTGGTGCTGGAGGCTGCTCGGTTTTTTACGTGATACCACGATCGTACACTGTCTCAGACGAGACCAAATATCATAGAAACTACACCCTCTCAAATTTAAGAGAGCATTCTGTAATTGGAACAAAGGAGCGATCGATATAAAATGTTAAAAATCAAATAAAAACAGTCTCGATCGCGTCTTCAAGATTTTTATTCCTTAGAAACTGGTTTTGGCCATTTCCTCAGACCGTCTTCAGGCTTTTCCCCGCCATTATGGCTGCTGGTGGCGACAAGACGGAGCGAGATCCGTAGAAGACCAGTGACATCCGTACTTCTGCGGATCTCGTTCCGCCTTGTCGCCACCAGCAGCCATAATGGCGGGGAAAAGCCTGAAGATAGTCTCAGAAAACGGCCAAAGCCGGTAGCTAACGAATAAAAGTCTTAAAACGGGATCGAGACTATTTTTATTTGATTTTTTTACTTTCTCAGATGAGTACAATTCTCATACAAACTCCACTGCGTAGGATGGTTACAAATCTTATAATATCAACTAAGTATATATAGGTAATAGGTATCTGTTTTAATGTAGTAGCGTCAGTAGGTCCCAAGGTTAATAAACATAATTTTCAATGATTTTGGATCTCATTTTGCAGAATGTTATGGCTAATTTGCTCCACTGCTTCTTCCACGAAAAAACAGCTGCCCCTCCCCCGACGCTCCACAGGTCAGAGCCAAGGATATGCTCTTGCAGTAGATAACTATATATGCTAGAAATTGAAAGCGATTTTCTTTAAGTAACAGGACCAGTGTTACGCGCTGAATGTTTGTTTCGATCAGTTGACTCATGTTACATTTTTCTTTCATGTGTCTACTAAACATAACTGAAACAGTGGCTCTGACTCACAGAGGAACAAAAGACTTCGCCTCATTTAATTCAGTTCCGTCGCCAATAACAGGTAGGCATGAAAGACGCAGTAAGGAGATTCTAGTGCCGGCCACGGTGGCCGTGCGGTTCTGGCGCTGCAGTCCGGAACCGCGGGACTGCTACGGTCGCAGGTTCGAATCCTGCCTCGGGCATGGGTGTGTGTGATGTCCTTAGGTTAGTTAGGTTTAAGTAGTTCTAAGTTCTAGGGGACTTATGACCTAAGATGTTGAGTCCCATAGTGCTCAGAGCCATTTTGTTTTGAGATTCTAGTATCTTTACGGTCGCAGAGAGGTAAGACATCGTCTGGAACGGAGATTTGGCCGCATAATATGCTCAATACCACAGCCAGCGCTTCCTCGTCTAGGCGTATGTAAGCGGATGCATGTCTGCCTCGAACAGTCACGTCGTGCAGTTACCGGGGGGTGAGGAAAAATATGGAAGCACCGTGACAAATGCATGTCTGACCATAAATGCAGATGCTGGCTGAACCGTAGATTTTAACTTTCAAAAATCTTTTCTTAAGAATTTACTTTATTTACTAGCGATTCATCAAGAACATTAACACATTTAAACACAGTAGGTGAGCGTGGACGTAGTTGCCAGGAAGTAACTGATGGAAAATGGAATTACTTTTAACAAATGTGAATTTTATTCATAAAATAATTTTCAAAAACAGATTTAAAATTATAAGCAGGAAAGCACCCTCGAAATATCAAGTTACAATTTTATTTAGAGGCAGACAGAACAATACTAACAGTATGAACCTTCGGGCTGAGAAGCTTGCCTGCTCCCTTTCAGCACGGCCGTAGTCATGACCGCTCACAACAACCTCTGAAAGAGTACACTGGTGCAAATCTGCAACACACCAGATTACTTTAAACTAAAAAATTTTTAACAAGTCAGACAAACACGTAATCTATGCACCCCGTAAGAGGGATGGAAATGGTACAACACTCAAATTATTTGCCACCGAAAATGCAATTTCTTTTTTCTTTTTTAAAAAGGGTTCTTACGGTGGAAGGGTGGCAACCTTATAACCTAAAATGACTATTTAAAGAAAACTCATAAAATGCAGACTTACATAAAATGTACAACATGCTCTACATTACACATATACCACCTTGCAAGATGATAGGCAAGATAAAAACATATTTCAAGAATTCGGCCTTTAAGCAATAAATTCGTTAACAGCGAATCCGACAAACATGACAGAGGCAGCTATTAACGTACGGCAGACCGACAGACAGGCAGACAGACACTAACTGCCTAACAAATGCGGACGAGAGACAGACGAGCAAGCTGGGGACGAGAGACTGACCAAGAACACAAGTAGAATTTAACAAGTAACTGAAACAACATATCACTAATCACTTAACTTCTAAAGTGCGCGTCATATATCTTGGCGGCTGAGTTTAGGTTCGTTCTGCGCATCTGACGTCACAAAACACAGTCAGCCAATGAACAGAGATCGGCGTTGCCAGATCTCGACTGCAGTGCAGAGCACGGACGAGTGTGTTCAGTTTTGAAACATTCAGTCATAAAGTAATAGAACAAAAGCAATGTCTTGATAGCAGACTTTCTTTTATAGAAAGTTTGGAAAGGGCATTCTTTATACCAACTGCTTCATATTCTATTAATTAATTAAACCAAACAAGCAATAAGACTCCTAATTCAGGCGATAGCAAGGAAAGGTGTTTGTTTCAATCTCACGAACTACTTTTTCGCAATAAAGAACAGCGGTAATTGTTTATTTCCTATTGTACTTCGACGAAGCGTGAGTAATTCATAGTCATACCAACAGTGTTTATAAGTAGTTGCGTGAGGTGTTAGAGTCCTTATGGAGTTACACTGTTCGATGAGCTGAGGTAGCGGAACTGTTAAGGTGTTAGGCTGCCAAATGAGAGGAAATGAGTTCAAACCTTGTGCGGTGCTTAATATTTTCTTTATTTAAAAACAATATTGGAGTGCCTTACTTCACGAATTTTATTCGTTTGAATGAAATTTCTAGTGCTTTGCCTCTTCATTAACTTTTTCGCTGCTGCACACACGTGCTCCCCGCATTCCGCGCTGTGCGCGATTTTGTCATCACTGCACTTCTCGCCTGTGCAGACACATGGTGTTCCCAATGCTTTGACACACTTATCATTCGATTTCACAAAAACTATTTGGCCAAAAAATTTGATTTTTACACGTCTTCTTGACTGATACCTTCCCCCCCCCCCATAAATGACTTAATTTTGTTTTGATGTGCAGCATTAAATGTAGTAAACCATTGCACGAAATTTTGAAGAGTTTGCAGAGGTAAAAGTCCATAGCGTATACTTTCCGTATGGTCGATTTTAGTTGCCACAATGCTGAGAATGAAATGTGGACAAGATACCTAAATTTCATATAATATTTACTGTATAACAATATCTCATTTAATTTAAGTACCACATAGGTGTCGTATGTAATATTGAGAAATATTCCGTCTTTCGCGACTGTAATAAAAGTTTTATTTACACAGGGCGCGTTTGGCTTTATTTTAAAGCACTTCCATCGGTGAAAGGTATGGCACATACACAATGGTATTCATGTTCTATGTCTTGTTTTTGTTCCACAGTCGCAGTTTTACCAATGGTATTGAAATATATCCCTCTTCTGCAACTGTAATAAGCGACTTATTTAGACCAGACGCGTTTCTCTCTTTTGAAGCATCGTAAGAGGACTGTATTTTGTGTCCTCCATTGCCAAGTCACCTTTCGTAGTTTTGTGCTGCGGTAGCACAATATTCAACGTTTGTGTTGGCTCATCAGTGTTTTAGCAAATAAATGCTGTTTGTGTGTGCCACCCACAAAATTATATTTGACATAGCTCTGAGCACTTCACTGACAGAAGGTATATTCAAGTCCTAATGTTTTTGTAAGTCCACAGTTTTGTTTAATGTATTTTGTCTACTTCCTTTTGATTGATTGAAGTGCTTTAAAATAAAGCCAAACGTGCCCAGTGTAAGTAAAACTTTTGTTACAGTCGCGAAAGGTGGAATATTTCTCAATATTACATACGACACTTATGTGGTACTTAAATTAAATGAAATATATAGGTATCTTGTCCACATTTCATTCTCAACATTGTGGCAACTAAAATCGACCATCCGGAAAGTATACTCCATGGACTTTACCTCTGCAAACTCTTCAAAATTTCGTGCAATGGTTTACTATATTTAATGCTGCATATTAACTGCGTTGAACATCGAAACAAAATTAAGTCATTTATGGGGGGAAGGTGTCAGTCAAGAAGATAGGTAAAAATCTAATTTTTGAGCCAAATAGTTTTTGTGGACTCGAATGATAAAGAGTGTCAAAGCAGTCGGAACACAATGTGTCTGCACAGGCGAGGAGTGCAGTGATGACAAAATCGCGCACAGCGCGGAATGCAGGGAGCACGTCTTTGTAGCAGCGAAAGGGTTAATGCGGCCGTGGTGGCTTTACTTCATGAACTGCGCGCTCCCCCCTAAACGTAAGCTTGCGAACTATGCTATACTATGGCGCTGCTTCTCTTGGCGCGTGCGTCGTGTGCAACTGGCAACGCAGCAATCTCCCGCGTCTAGGCGGGCATGCGCGAGCCGCCAAGATAAAAGAATTGAACTATAATAACTGCGATTTCTGGCAAAGACCTGCCGCAGCACCCCCAAAACGCTGTCCCGAACCGTACGCTGCCAGCCGCTTCAACGGACGCAGGAAGGCGCGCCGATCTCCCGTCTTTCGGCGTCGCAGCTCGCCTCGGCCAGACCGATGTCGTGGGTTGACTCCTGTTGCTCTCGTGTCGGCCGCGACGTCACTACCCCTCGCTATACGGCGCGGCCCACTGGACTCACGTGGCGACCTCACATGCGGCGACGCTCCAGGCGGACAAGTCACCTTGTATCCCAGTGCGCGACCGATCAACCCAACGATCCAACCGCCAATGCCCATTGCCTGAGCAAACTCGAGCAGACTGGCGGCCTAACGCGCAGACTCAGATGCAGTAACACAGCCCCGACCGGGCGACCACTCGCTGAGTTCTGTTACTGGCGGAGTGGCAAGACTCTCATATCCTGGCTTTAAAGTTTGATCCAAACGACAGACATACTCGCACTCCGACGACAGACAGACACCAACTGCCGCACAAATGCAAACGAGAGACAGACCAGCAACTGGTGACGCGAGACTGACACAGCCTCACTCTGACTGACCCCCTGCCGAGTTTTTTTTTCTTTTCTTTATTGTGATTTCATTCCCCTGCACCATATGGGCAAGGGTGGGCTGTAAGCGGCACAATCCGCCGCTCTTCAGCAGAGTGACATAACAACTTAAAATAAGAATAAAATGTTACATGCATATGGCGAGAAAGGGGAACTTGAAACAGAATAATGGGAGAAAATGGAGGGAAAAAATAGACTAACACGGAGACGTTCATGGAGGACAGTTAAAAGTCACCAGAAAGTTAAAAAACACAGTTGGCGGGTCTTCAAAACTCAGAGAAGACACTGAATGGACATGCACACGTTAAAAGTCGGCGACAGTAGTAAAAACACTCCGGAACAACACACTTAAAACCCACTTGGAGCACACACGACGAAGAATAGAACTGCCAGGCGGGACCTGCCGAGGGAAAGGGTAGAGAGGATGGTAAAGGAGGGGAGAGCATGGGGCAGCAGGGGAAGCGGCGGGATGAAGAGAGGAGGGGCATCAGTGGGTTCATGAAGAGGCAAGAGACACGTGGGGTGGGAGAGGAAGCAGGAAGACACGGCAGGAGGGAGTGCAGAGACACTGAAAGGAGGCACAAGAGATGGAGGGGGAGTAGGAGGGGAAAGCCGCTCAGGAGGAGGGAGGGGGAGGAGAGGGAGCCCTGAGGAGGAGGCAGGAAGAGGGGGTTAGAGTTGGTAGGAACGGTAGATGTCAGGGCGAAGCTCATCATCCAGGAGGGGTAGACGGTGGAAGTTGTGTTGGGAAAGGAGATGGAGGGTGTGGAGATGGAGAGAGGAAGGGACAGAACGGTAAAGGCGCGGCAACTGGTTGGGGGTGGAGAGGAAGGGGGACACCAGGGGGTGAGGGGGATCAAGGCGGTGGAGAATATATAGTGTGCAGATGTGTTCGAGGAAAAGGAGAAGGTGGGGGAAGGGGACGAGGTTGTAGAGGATGCGCATGGGGGACGGAAGGCGGATGCGGAAGGCGAGGCGGAGTGCATGGCGTTCGAGGATTTGGAGGGCTTCATAGAACCGGGGAGGGGCGGAAATCCAAGCGACGCTGGTATAACAGAGGATGGGGTGGATCAAGGATTTGTAGGTGTGAAGGATGGTGGAAGGATGCAGACCCCACATCCGGCCAGACAGGAGTTTCAGGAGGCGGAGGCGGTTGTGAGCTTTGTTTTGGACGGTAAGGAGATGGGGAGTCCAGGGGCGGTGGCGGTCGAGTGTGAGGCCAAGGTATCTGAGAGTAGGAGAGAGGTGGATAGGATGGCCATAAATGGTGAGGTAGAAATCATGGAGGCGGAAGGAGCGGGTGGTGCAGCCTATGATGATCGCCTGGGTCTTGGAGGGATTAACACGGAGGAACCACTGGTTGCACCAAGCGGTGAATTGGTCAAGGTGGGTTTGGAGGGTACGTTGGGAACGTTGAAGGGTAGGATAAAGGCCTAGGAAGGCGGTGTCATTAGCGAATTGGAGAAGATGAACAGGAGGGGGAGGTTTGGGCATATCAGCAGTGTACAGGAGATAGAGGAGAGGGGAAAGGACAGAACCTTGGGGCACGCCGGCAGAGGGATAGAATGTACGGGAGTTGGAATTGTGGATAATCACATAGGAGGGACGATGGGAGAGGAAGGAAGCAACGAGATGGACGAAGTTGATGGGGAGAGCATAGGTCTGAACCCGGGATGCCAGACACGGTCATAGGCGTTCTGGAGATCAAGGGAAACAAAGATAGTGGGGCGACAGGAGCTAAGTTGGAGGGAAAGAAGATTGGTAAGGTTAAGGAGCTGGTCGTCGGCGGAGAAGGAAGGCTGGAAGCCACATTGGGTAAGGGGAAGGAGGTGGTGCTGGTTAAGATGGCGGTGAATACAGTGAGAGAGGATGGCCTCGAAGGCCTTACTGAACACGGAGGTGAGGCAGATGGGACGATAGGAAGAGGTATCAGAGGGGGGGTTGTTAGATTTAGGGAACAGCAGGACACGGGAAGTCTTCCACAGGTTGGGGTAAAATCCAGTGGAAATGAGTACATTGTACAGGGTAGCAAGGACAGACAGGAAGGATGGAGGGGATTCCTTGAGGTGACAGTAGGTGACGCCATCATGACCAGGGGCTGTGTTGCGTTTGGAGTGGAGGACGAGTGTGATGTCTTGTGCGGTGATGGGAGTGTTGCTGTCTGGGGGGGATGGGGGACCGATCCAAGTACTGGAAGCTAGGGGCGAGCGGGGGGACAGAGGTGTCAGTGGGGTCAAGGACGGTGGGGAAGAGGGAGTAATCAAAATGGGGATCGTCAGGATTGGAGAAGACCTCGGATAGGTGGGGAACAAAATGGTTAGCCTTACTGAGGTTGTCCCCTGCCGAGCTGACAGCGCCCCTTAAATGCACGTGAAGAGGCAACCTTTCCGCTTTCCCACCAGAGGGAGACACCAAAGCTGCGATTGCTACAGCGGCGCCACCGGCAGAAACGGAGGGTGACTGCTTCACGCAACGCGCTGCGGCGCGCTCTTCAAAACAGCAATTTTTTACCACGGCTCACTGGCTAAAACTGTAGCTTACGTTTTCGTATTTGACCTGTGCAATATGCTCAATACGTAGCAAGTGTCAGCCGTGGTCAAGACAGTGTTGCGGAGATAAGTGAATTCGAACGTGCGCACATTCTGGTGCCATAATGATGGGTTCTTCTGTAGCCAACATAGCCGATGTGATTGATGTTTCAAGAGGATCGTACCTAAGATTTATACCGCTTACAGGGAAATCGGCAAACCATGGTCCGCTAAGTCACAACACGGACGAAAGTGTTTGTCGAGTGATCGTGACAGACAATCATTGAAAAAGGATTGTGACGAAAAATAAGAGGACGACAGCTGAATAAGTAATGCAGAAGTGAATGTAAGCGCCAAAACAACACGAAAGGAGCTCCATGAGCAGGCAACAGGCAATTGCAAGGCGGACTCGAATTCCAAAAGAGCTCATCAGTGATATACCATCTTACTATATATATATATATATATATATATATATATATATATATATATATATATATATATATACAAAGATGATGAGACTTACCAAACAAAAGCGCTGGCAGGTCGATAGACACACAAATAAACACAAACATAAACACAAAATTCAAGCTTTCGCAACAAACGGTTGCTTCATCAGGAAAGAGGGAAGGAGAGGTAAAGACGAAAGGATGTGGGTTTTAAGGGAGAGGGTAAGGAGTCATTCCAATCCCGGGAGCGGAAAGACTTACCTTAGGGGGAAAAAAGGACAGGTATACACTCGCACACACACACACATAGCCATCCGCACATACACAGACACAAGCAGACATTTTCAAATGCTTGTGTCTGTGTTTGTGCGCATGGATATGTGTGTGTGTGTGTGCGAGTGTATACCTGTCCTTTTTTCCCCCTAAGGTAAGTCTTTCCGCTCCCGGGATTAGAATGACTCCTTACCCTCTCCCTTAAAACCCACATCCTTTCGTCTTTCCCTCCTTTTCCCTCTTTCCTGATGAAGCAACCGTTTGTTGCGAAAGCTTGAATTTTGTGTGTATGTTTGTGTTTGCTTGTGTGTCTATCGACCTGCCAGCGCTTTTGTTTGGTAAGTGTGGTGTCACCGCTAGACACCACACTTACTAGGTGGTAACTTAAATCGGCCGCGGTCCTGTAGTACATGTCGGACCCGCGTGTCGCCACTGTGGGATCGCAAACCTAGCGCCACCACAAGGCAGGTCTCGAGAGACTGAGGAGACCTCGTCCCCAGTTGTACGGACAACATAGCTAGCGATTGGACGTGCTAAGCCTTGCTCTCATTTGCCGAGAGATAGACAGTAGAATAGCCCTCTGCTAAGTTAACTGGCGACCACCTAGCAAGGCGCCATTTGTATCAGTGCCTATAGCTTACTAATATTCAAGAGAGATGTATTCCAAGGACTAATTAAAAGTTAAGTAACAAGCATCTACGTACTTTTCTTCTTATTCATTTATAAGTCTCATGTTCCAGACTTCACGCCCGTCTGCATTAGCATTGCGTGCCCTATCGGCTACAGCATTGTGTCTAGGCTGTATGGTCTAGACACAACAGTAAGTCTCATCATCTTTGTTTTTAGATATATTTTTCCCACGTGGAATGTTTCCCTGTCACATTTGGTGAAATTTTAACTTTAACTCTGTTTCTTACCGCAGGAGGTGGTTACATACGACGAAAACCATCGTAAACGTCGAACAGTGAAGGACGGTGTACCTTCTGGCACGGTTCGGCCAAACATTGCGCTATTTTCAATAGTGTGTATGGTCAGATTTACAGGAAAGATAACTGATTAGCTGTGTTCGTTCAAAAATGGTTCAAATCTCTCTGAGCACTATGGGACTTAACTTCTGAGGTCATCAGTCCCCTAGAACTTAGAACTACTTAAACCTAACTAACCTAAGGACATCACACACATCCATACCGGAGGCAGGATTCGAACCTGCGACCGTAGCGGTCGCGTTGTTCCAGACTGCAGCGCCTAGAAGCGCTCGTCCACTCCGGCCGGCCCACATCCAGTGATCATTTTTATTACTTTGAATGTTGTTATTAAACTTTGCTGTATTTTAAATTCAATAACATAGTTTACAAAATAGTGGCTGTATTCGGAGACGTATGAGGTGGTCTCAAGAATGAGAACCAACAAGATAGTACTTTGTTTAGTACTAAATAAGAAAGAAGCCGGTGGAAACAACTGGATGCGCATGTTCGGGGAGAAACACCAACCATTTTTTTGTCAGAGAAAGCTGAGGATGCCTATAAAACTGGATTTATTGCTGACGTCCACGTCCAGGAAATATTTCATAAATGTAATTCCAGAAAGTCCATAAATTTCAGATGAAAAGAAATATTTTACTGTCATCTACTTCAACATTCAAGAATTTGTTAATGTAAGGCAAGAGACTTCATTATATTCCAAGTGAAGCCAACACGACGCAATCACTACAACATATCATTTAACTGAAAGAAGAGTGGATAAGAAAATAAACAGGTGCTAGATCAGATGTTTAATTTCAGCACACACACGCATACTCAATAAACTTTAGTCTTAAGTCTTATGATAATCTAAATGAACCGAATGTCGATGCTGTAGTACATTCTTACTGGTAGCGAATGTCATAAACAGATGGTTCAAGAAACTAAAATGTTCAAAACAGGAAGGCATATGACTAAGACTAGTTGGTGCAAAGTTTTACTAAAAATAAAAAAGGAAATAAGAGATCGTGGCAGACCAACAGAAAGATGGGAACTGTAACACAGAACAAATGACCAAATTGGAAAGTGCGGCAAAAGACTTATGGACTGTCCAGCTGTTTTCCGGAATGATTAATGATTTTAGTCTGCCTCCAGCATCGTGCACCGTGACGCGTCAACAGGCACACCATCAACATCCACATCAAAGTCACCGAGACTGTTTCATTGTCACCCACCTACCGAAAAGTAATGGAAACTAGATAGCTTAAGGGACTGCATGCACCGTGTCTTACCTATCTCAGAGATGTAAAGGAAGATTTTGTCTGGATTGCAGTGTGCCAGCACCATCACCAATGCTTGCACAATGAACTTCGTCATCACAAACTCTCTTACACTGTGTTCACTTACCCAGTTGCAGCTGCTTGTCAGTGTCATCCAACTCCCCAGAAGTAGTTCCAACTGGGCGGTTGAAGCCATCCTACCATATTTCAGTGACGTTAAAGAAGATTTGGTTGGACTGCAGTGCGTCAGTGTCGCCACCTGAGCCTGCAACGCTGAAGTCAGTACCGCAGGTGTGGGTGTCCATGGCGACAATGCTGATGGTGCAAGCACTGATGACGAACCAACACACTGCAATCCAACCACAGTTTTCTTTAATGTCACTCACACAGGTAAGAAGAGGGGCGTGCAGTGCCTTCAGCTACCCCATTTCAACTATTTTTGGGTAGTTGGGAAACGTTTAAAGTATCTGAAACTGTGTAGTTAAAGACGTAGCAGTCTGGTTTCTTACATATACGAGCACTTGGCTGATTTCGGTCTACAAAGAGCATAGAAAAATTTACTTCTTTTTCAAAGAGAGTCACCAAGAATATTATGCACCGTCTCCTGGATTCACTAAGAAACTTGCTGAAACCATGCGCAAGGAGGATATGAATCTAACTTGAGCTGAAAATGCTGATGATGCTAAGTTTCAGCTCATAACAAAGGGGGCTCGATTCAGTGGAGAGACTCAGCGAAATCGCACTGCTCAACATAACTGTGCTCTCCAGTAAATTACTAGGGGATACCTTAACGGATGTGGAATATGAGCACATAGTGACTGTTTAGCAGAACTTAAACATCTTTGGTTTATAAGGACAAGCAAGACTTTATACAGACACAGTTGTACACTTAATTATTGTCATTTTCGCCGGCCGCGGTGGTCTCGCGGTTCTAGGCGCGCAGTCCGGAACCGTGCGACTGCTACGGTCGCAGGTTCGAATCCTGCCTCGGGCATGGATGTGTGTGATGTCCTTAGGTTAGTTAGGTTTAAGTAGTTCTAAGTTCTAGGGGACTGATGACCACAGCAGTTGAGTCCCATAGTGCTCAGAGCCATTTGAAACATTATTGTCATTTTCGAGCTGTTCCAGAGTCAATGCATTGAAACAAACGCGTTGGGCCACACATTCTATTACACCACACCAGGGCTTCCATGGGACGCTGGGATCAAATGTACAGGAGTTGAAATCAGACCCTTATCCGATGTTGACGTGCTGCTGTTTCTTGAGCACGTCCACAGGCACACTGAGACAAGTAACCTGTGAATGGATGAAAATTTCAATAAAACATCTGACGAGTCAAGTTATATCCAACAATTTATATGAACATGCCATGTAACTACATTTACCTACTGGAGGGTTTCGACAGGCCCAGATATCTAGTGGGGGGAGAGAGGCGAGGGGCACAAACCGGCGTATCTTGAAGAAGAAAGCCTTGTTTCGGAAAGCACCTAGCATCCAGCGCACGTTGGTCTGTTGATTGTTCATATGATTTTGAAACGCATACCTGTTGGTTTTTGAACATTTTTAAACACATACGAAGTTTATTTCTGAACGAATTAGGAGTTGATTTTTGAATGCGTGCGTAGTGTACGTGACGTCTCTGCCAGGAGCATCCTCGTCGCGTCTACAAATAAAATAAACTTTCCCACAGACAAAAGGGGCGGGGCTGTACGAGCTGAACCAAATAAACTCCAGTGGGTGAATGCCAATCGCTGTTTGTTTATGTGGCTGATTGGGTGAGCCAATGATAAGGTTTGTTTAATTATTAGCGCAATCCATCGATTCAGACTACAGGTGTGGAAATAAACGACTATTTGACGGGCAACAAAGATTACATATTATCTTCTCGGTGTTTCCAAGAAAGTAACATTTTGACAGAATTTTTTTGCCAGAACGATATACTATTAAGGGTCAGTTGTACAGTCCCCGTTTGGCAGCCGCTTAAGTTCTATTCTCGGAATAGTGCGGAAAACGCGTTGTACGGACACATAATAAACGCGTTGTATGTCTCAGAATAAAGGCGGGATAACTGAACTGGTGATTCTGGAAGGATTAGTTAAGTTAACTTGAGAATAAGTTTTGACATTGGCAGGAATAGTTACAGAATTAGTGATGACAAGACTTTCATATTCATCACTTGCATTTGCAGATCCTTGTGTTGACCGTGTTTGCAGTTAAAATGGTAGGATGTGAGGTTCGCCAGATACGCAAAACACCGTATTTTCTAATTACCCAAACATGTTTCAGCACCACTGTGCCATCATCAGTGGGCTTCCGTTTTATTTATTCTGTAATGGGAACATTTTTATTAAATTGTTACTAAATTATGTGAATCTTTAGTTCAAACAGTAGTTCGTTTCTTTTTGTTAATACCTTTGCACTTGGTGTGCATGATTTTTCCAGCACACTGTATATTATTTATTACAGGTACACACACACACACACACACACACACACAAAGATAAAATGTAAACAAAATTCGAATTTGGTGCCGAACTCTCTGGTGAACAAATGAACACTGACTGGGCTGGGACAGGCAAAAAACCAGAATCACACCGTGTTTTGGCGAAGTGAAAAGTGTTTTACGATATTATTTGTGGAAAATACGTGCTATATTTACGTGTGTATCACGCCAACTTACCATGATGCGGAGAAAAAAATGGCTTTCCACAAGAAAACGTGATTAAGAATGAATATAGGCGCGAAATATCGCGACAAACTAAATTACATTCTATGTGGTAGGTTAACTCCCTGTAAAATTTCTCATCAACATCGTTTGGTTGCAGATGACAAGCTAGCTGTAGTAAATAATATACAAGTGATCTGGAAAAATCTTGCACACCAAGTTTAAAGATATTAACAAAAAGAAACGAATTATTGTTTGAAATAAACATCCACATAATTCTGTAATAATTTAATAAAAATGTTCACATTACAGAATAAATAACGGAAACCCTGTGATGATGGCACAGTCGTGCTGAAGCATGTTTCGGTACTGAGAAAATTCGGTGTTTTGCATATCTGGCGGACCTTACATCCTGCAACGATGACAAGACTTTGTTAGAACGACGAAGGTGAAGAAACGGGGACAGCACACAAACTATATGAAAGAAAATGAAGATCCAGAATTTATATAAAAATTTCATACTACCACTACTTTTCGATATCATGCTTGAGAAACCGGAACATATGAATGAAATGTGAAACTATTTTCTAATATAAAACCTTCTGCTTATAGTAGCCCTAATAGGCATTTGATATTCGTACTTCGTGAATTATATTCTGTCGTTTCAATTATGTAAATGAGGTAGATAAAAATGACCATTTGTGCCAAAAGAGTCTCGCTTGTTTGGCGTGTGTTAAAATTGATGCAATATTACAAGTGCCTGTTGCATTTTATCTCGCAGACAGTGACAAAATAGACGTAATCAAATCTAGAAACCATACCAGTCTTGGGTGGTCGTATTAACACATTTTTCAATAGCAGCAAACGACATTTTGAATTTTCATACAGCAAAACGTTTGACGAACTTTGATGAGGTAAGAGATTCTTTCGCAGAAAAGAAAGCACGCCGTGTAAAGCTGTAGCAAGATTAGAGAGAAAAGAAGGCTGCATCTAAGGACTGAAGAAATGGCTACTATCTTTCTTGTCTCTACAGCATTTGTGCCTCCTATGTTTAATTTTATGTCACACAAAAGAGAAAGTTATTAGCTAATAGGCAGTAAAGAATGCAAATTTTCTGAACAGTTTTCATTTTCCTGCTCACAAATAGTCCCACCAAGGAGCAGGCGAGGCTCCACAGGACATTTTAATTTCCACTGTCTTGAATACAGATTTGATGGCTTTCATTGCAAAATATGCACATTTGAATTCCGCAGAAAGGAATATAGTGATGTGCCATAGGAGAATGCTGTGTGAAGAGGCGTGGCACTGCACTTTGCACACTTAAGACCAAAAAACATGTCTTACATTTCCTCGAACATATATGTGTCATATATCAAACTCTTCAGAAAAATGTGCGCTATAAAACGAACATGTTTTGAAAAATCGATTTTTTTAAAAATTTTTGACGTCCTATCTCTAACGCTCGGGGGAGGGGGGGAGGGGGGAAGGGGGCACTATCAAGTTTTCGCCCCGGTTTGAAAGTATTGTAGATGGTGGATTTCGATGGTCGCCCAATGTTGAAATCAACAGATTAGCTGATTTCTCACTTGGGGTAGTAGATTCTCTTGTAGGATACCTTTTGAAAGTAGATTTAACGAATAGTAATAGATGGCTTAATAGGCACAGCGATTTATCGCTATTGCAGACCACCGAGTTCTGCGAAATGGGTACCACTCCAAGCTACCGACAACGCTCGAGGGGAAAAAAGAAACAAGCTACTTCATGCAATATCTTAAAGGCCAGCAGTGTCTCAAGTTGGGTTGCAGTTAAACAGAGACACCCACACTACTGCCTTCGACCAAGGTTCCTGGTTGAAAGCAGCCATATACTCTATAAAAGTGGATTTACATAGATGTGTATGAGTATGTATGTATGCTCCACATCTCTTCCCAAACCACTGGACCGATTTCAACAAGACTTGGTACACATATCACACACTATCTGAAGATATTTGCTGTGACCTACCTATCAAAGGGGTGGCGACTAAAAGCAGCGAATATCCGTAACTTCATTCACCCACTATTTGAGAAAGAGAACGCTTTGTGACTTTGTACGTAAATTAAAACGTTTTCGAAACTTTCCTCGTTGACAAGCCCCACAAAATGATGGCGGTAAGTTTTTATGGGACCAAACTGCTGAGGTCATCGGTCCCTAGGCTTACACACTACTTAATCTAACTTAAACTAACTTAGGCTAAGGACAACACACATACCCATACTCGAGGGAGGACTCGAACCTATGTCGGGGGGAGCCGCGCGAACCGTGGCAAGGCGCCCTAGACCGCGCTGCTACCTCGTGCAGCTCACAAAATGATGAAATAAAAGTTTATCGCTTACTACATGTTCACTGTTAATGCAGTAAAACTACCGCATGAAGCATGACGGCTTACTTTATTGATTCTTTATTACTAACTACATTCACGACACGTTTTGCAGTCAGTGTCCACATACACCACTGAATATACCATCAAAATTATATTACAGTACGACACATAGTTCATATGATATAAGCACTGAGGTGCGTGAAAATTTAAATACAGGGATAAATTTGTTAGAGATACAGGTGAAATTCATATGAAATATCGTAAAATATCTGGAAAATATATTCAGCAGAAAGCTTTATCAAAACCTCTTTAACGATATCAAGCACATTCTGGACACATATTAGCTAAGATCTGGAAAAAAATTCTGTGGGGGTAAAGATCACCAGCCTCCTATGGGATGGTGGTGATAACGTGGAGATAGAACGGGGAGGAAGAGGTGGACAGACAAAGTGGGAGAAAGCGAAACTGGACACTGTAGGGGGGAGGAGGAAATGGACAGAGAGTGGGGGAGCGGAAATGACAGAGGAAGGGGAAGGGAAAGGGAGGAGATGGGCAGTGAAAGGAAAGGAGGAAATGGAGAAAGAGAGGAGGGAGTAGAAGATTAACAGCAAGTTGGAGGGAGGAGGTGACTAACTGGGAGAGGAGGAGAAGTACATGGACAAAAAGCGGAGGAGGAGGAGGAGATGGGATTAGATGGGGAGGAAGAGACAGACAATTGGGGAAGGAGAAAATGGACAGAGGGGGAGGAGCAGATGGACAGAGAAAGGAGGAAGAGCAGGTAGACAACGGGAGGGGTAGGAGGAGATGGACAGAGAGAGGGCAGGAGGAGATGAGCAGAGATTGAAGGTTGGAGGAGGTGGACAGAAAGAGGGGTTGGAGGGAGACAGACAGAGAGAGAGGAAAGGAGATGAATTAATGGAAGATAGGAATAAATAAATGCCTGGGTGCTCAGCTAGTACACTGATAAAAATACCATCTGAGACACATGTTTATTATTTAACGGATAACACAATTTTTGGGACAACCATGCAGAATGATTGTGGCGGAAGACAGTTGATCACCAGGCCAAATTTTAAAAAGAATGTAGAGTCTGCAGGTTTCCGGTCAAAATTGTATCCATAGTATACAGAGGCAGGTGTGTCATGCAGCTGCTGTGGATCTCATAGTTGATGATTGTTGTGGTGTTAAAGGTGCTGATGACGCTCCTCCTTCTCCTCCACGTGTGGTGTGCCAAGTCAATTTTCAGTCATAAAGACACGTTTATGTACTGTGTTGCAGCTATATACTGGCTTGTAGCGACACGGCGATAAGTAGGTCATTTGTGAGGAAGGGCGCGGAACCCTACTGTGCTCCAATAAGTAAGAAATGGTACATCAGTGCCTTCAGCTCCCCAGTTTCAAACATTTTCCAGTGTCAACCTGTTACATAAAAGGAGTTGGAGTTGTGCAGCTGAAGCAAGGCATGCACCATTTCTTACCTATTTGAGATGTGTAGTCATCAAAAAACCTGGCAACCATGTAGGCTGTCCCTGCAGCCTCAGGTCCGTCATCTAGGATCCCCATCATTAATTCTGCACACCAACCGCGCAGTCTGCGCCAGTATCCTCATGTCCGACGTATTGGGTTTTGCTGTCAGAGTGCTGGAGAAAACCCAGCAGAATAAGCGACCATCTTGCAATGTGCACTTAGGGCAATAGTGCTCGGTCTGATATCTTGGATTTTTTAATTTCCTGCCAGTTTACACTAAGATCAATTGGGTTATTTTGAATGTCCGAGCAATTTTTGAATTTTCCGCCTTTTAACACGTACGGCAGCTGGCCTAGATCCACTGTGATATCACGGGTGGGGGACGGGGAATGAATGGAGGGAGAAATATGGCAATGTTGCGTCATTCATCGGGTGATGTCATCTACGACATCATAGGAAGTCTACAAAGACGTAGACTGTTTTTGAACTCCTGTTTATCCACCACTACCACTGTTGCAGCTTCCCTACTCACAACACAGTACCCCCTGCCGTCTTTTATTCTGGCGGATCCACCTCCTGTGATACCTAGTGGTCAGTTCCGCATTACATCACGGTGTCCAGATACTTTTGATCGAATAGCGTATCCTCTTAAATTTTGACAACATTGTCTGTGGAGCGCAGCGATCTGGTGCCGTACGTAGGTTAAAATCAAAAGTCTAGATCGCATTTGTTTATTGACCGGTTTCGGCTTACGTTAAAGCCATCCTAGGAATTTTTGGGTCCCCAATGGCTGGTGCTGGAGGCTGCTCGGTTTTTTACGTGATACCACGATCGTACACTGTCTCACACGGGACCAAATATCATAGAAACTACACCCTCTCAAATTTAAGAGAGCATTCTGTAATTGGAACAAAGGAGCGATCGATATAAAATGTTAAAAATCAATATTTTTATTCCTTAGAAACTGGTTCTGGCCATTTCCTCAGACCATCTTCAGGCTTTTCCCCGCTATTATGGCTGCTGGTGGCGACAAGACGGAGCGAGATCCGTAGAAGAGCAGTGACATCCGTACTTCTACGGATCTCGTTCCGTCTTGTCGCCACCAGCAGCCATAATGGCGGGGAAAAGCCTGAAGATGGTCTCAGAAAAGGACCAAAGCCGGTAGCTAACGAATAAAAGTCTTAAAACGCGATCGAGACTATTTTTATTTGATTTTTTTACTTTCTCAAAAAAATGGTTCAAATGGCTCTGAGCACTATGGGACTTAACTACTGAGGTCATCAGTCCCCTAGAACTTAGAACTACTTAAACCTAACTAACCTAAGGACGTCACACACATCCATGCCAAGGCAGGATTCGAACCTGCGACCGTAGCGGTCACGCGGTTTTACTTTCTCAGATGAGTACAATTCTCATACAAACTCCACTGCGTGAGATGGTTACAAATCTTATAATCTCAACTAAGTATATATAGGTAATAGGTATCTGTTTTAATGTAGTAGCGTCAGTAGGCCCCAAGGTTAATAAACATAATTTTCAATAATTTTGGATCTCATTTTGCAGAATGTTATGGCTAATTTGCTCAACTGCTTCTTCCACGAAAAAACAGCTGCCCCTCCCCCGACGCTCCACAGGTCAGAGCCAAGGATATGCTCTTGCAGCAGATAACTACACTCCCGGAAATTGAAATAAGAACACCGTGAATTCATTGTCCCAGGAAGGGGAAACTTTATTGACACATTCCTGGGGTCAGATACATCACATGATCACACTGACAGAACCACAGGCACCATAGACACAGGCAACAGAGCACGCACAATGTCGGCACTAGTACAGTGTATATCCACCTTTCGCAGCAATGCAGGCTGCTATTCTCCCATGGAGACGATCGTAGAGATGCTGGATGTAGTCCTGTGGAACGGCTTGCCATGCCATTTCCACCTGGCACCTCAGTTGGACCAGCGTTCGTGCTGGACGTGCAGACCGCGTGAGACGACGCTTCATCCAGTCCCAAACATGCTCAATGGGGGACAGATCCGGAGATCTTGCTGGCCAGGGTAGTTGACTTACACCTTCTAGAGCACGTTGGGTGGCACGGGATACATGCGGACGTGCATTGTCCTGTTGGAACAGCAAATTCCCTTGCCGGTCTAGGAATGGTAGAACGATGGGTTCGATGACGGTTTGGATGTACCGTGCACTATTCTGTGCCCCCTCGACGATCACCAGTGGTGTACGGCCAGTGTAGGAGATCTCCCCACACCATGATGCCGGGTGTTGGCCCTGTGTGCCTCGGTCGTATGCAGTCCTGATTGTGGCGCTCACCTGCACGGCGCCAAACACGCATACGACCATCATTGGCACCAAGGCAGAAGCGACTCTCATCGCTGAAGACGACACGTCTCCATTCGTCCCTCCATTCACGCCTGTCGCGACACCACTGGAGGCGGGCTGCACGATGTTGGGGCGTGAGCGGAAGACGGCCTAACGGTGTGCGGGACCGTAGCCCAGCTTCATGGAGACGGTTGCGAATGGTCCTCGCCGATACCCCAGGAGCAACAGTGTCCCTAATTTGCTGGGAAGTGGCGGTGCGGTCCCCTACGGCACTGCGTAGGATCCTACGGTCTTGGCGTGCATCCGTGCGTCGCTGCGGTCCGGTCCCAGGTTGACGGGCACGTGCACCTTCCGCCGACCACTGGCGACAACATCGATGTACTGTGGAGACCTCACGCCCTACGTGTTGAGCAATTCGGCGGTACGTCCACCAGGCCTCCCGCATGCCCACTATACGCCCTCGTTCAAAGTCCGTCAACTGCACATACGGTTCACGTCCACGCTGTCGCGGCATGCTACCAGTGTTAAAGACTGCGATGGAGCTCCGTATGCCACGGCAAACTGGCTGACACTGACGGCGGCGGTGCACAAATGCTGCGCAGCTAGCGCCATTCGACGGCCAACACCGCGGTTCCTGGTGTGTCCGCTGTGCCGTGCGTGTGATCATTGCTTGTACAGCCCTCTCGCAGTGTCCGGAGCAAGTATGGTGGGTCTGACACACCGGTGTCAATGTGTTCTTTTTTCCATTTCCAGGAGTGTATATATGCTAGAAAATGAAAGCGATTTTCTTTAAGTAACAGGACCAGTGTTGCGCGCTGAACGTTTGTTTCGATCAGTTGACTCATGTTACATTTTTCTTTCATGTGTCTACTAAACATAACTGAAACAGTGGCTCTGACTCACAGAGGAACAAAAGACTTCGCCTCATTTAATTCAGTTCCGTCGCCAATAACAGATAGGCATGAAAGACGCAGTAAGGAGATTCTAGTATCTTTATGGTCGCAGAAAGGTAAGACATCGTCTGGAACGGAGATTTGGCCGCACAATATGCTCAATACCACAGCCAGCGCTTCCTCGTCAAGGCGTATGTAAGCGGATGCATGTCTGCCTCGAACAGTCACGTCGTGCAGTTACCGGGGGACGAGGAAAAATATGGAAGCACCGTGAGAAATGCATGTCTGACCATAAATGCAGATGCTGGCTGAACCGTAGATTTTAACTTTCAAAAATTTTTTCGTAAAGAACTTACTTTATTTACTAGCGATTCATCAAGAACATTAACACATTTAATCACGGTAGGTGAGCGTGGAAGTAGTTGCGAGGAAGTAACTGATGGAAAATGGAATTACTTTTAACAAATGTGAATTTTATTCATAAAAGAATTTTCAAAAACAGATTTAAAATTATAAGCAGGAAAGCACCCTCGAAATATCAAGTTACAGTTTTATTTAGAGGCAGACAGAACAATATTAACAGTATGAACCTTCGGGCTGAGAAGCTTGCCTGCTCCCTTTCAGCACGGCCGTAGTCATGACCGCTCACAACAACCTCTGAAAGAGTACCCTGGTGCAAATCTGCAACACACCAGATTACTTTAAACTAAAAAATTTTTAACAACTCAGACAAACACGTAATCTATGCACCCCGTAAGAGGGATGGAAAAAGGTACAACACTCAAATTATTTGCCACCGAAAATGCAATTTTTTTTTCTTTTTTAAAAAGGGTTCTTACGGTGGAAGGGTGGCAACCTTATAACCTAAAATGACTATTTAAAGAAAACTCATGAAATTCAGACTTACATAAAATGTACGACATGCTCTACATTACACATATACCACCTTGCAAGATGATGGGCAAGATATAAACACATTTCAAGAATTCGGCCTTTAAGCAATAAATTCGTTAACAGCGAATCCGACAAACATGACAGAGGCAGCTATTAACGTACGGCAGACCGACAGACAGGCAGACAGACACTAACTGCCTAACAAATGCGGACGAGAGACAGACGAGCAAGCTGGGGACGAGAGACTGACCAAGAACACAAGTAGAATTTAACAAGTAACTGAAAATGGTTCAAATGGCTCTGAGCACTATGGGACTCAACATCTTAGGTCATAAGTCCCCTAGAACTTAGAACTACTTAAACCTAACTAACCTAAGGACATCACACACACCCATGCCCGAGGCAGGATTCGAACCTGCGACCGTAGCAGTCCCGCGGTTCCGGACTGCAGCGCCAGAACCGCTAGACCACCGCGGCCGGCGGTAACTGAAACAACATATCACTAATCACTTCTAATAACTGCGATTTCTGGCAAAGACCTGGCGCAGCACCCCCAAAACGCTGTCCCGAACCTTCCGCTGCCAGCCGCTTCAACGGACGCAGGAAGGCGCGCAGATCTCCCGTCTCACGGCGTCGCAGCTCGCCTCGGCCAGACCGATGTTGTGGGTTGACTCCTGTTGCTCTCGTGTCGGCCGCGATGTCAGTTGTTGTTGTTGTTGTTGTGGTCTTCAGTCCTGAGACTGGTTTGATGCAGCTCTCCATGCTACTCTATCCTGTGCAAGCTTCTTCATCTCCCAGTACCTACTGCAACCTACATCCTTCTGAATCTGCTTAGTGTATGCATCTCTTGGTCTCCCCCTACGATTTTTACCCTCCACGCTGCCCTCCAATACTAAATTGGTGATCCCTTGATGCCTCAGAACATGTCCTACCAACCGATCCCTTCTTCTGGTCAAGTTGTGCCACAAACTCCTCTTCTCCCCAATCCTATTCAGTACCTCCTCATTAGTTATGTGATCTACCCATCTAATCTTCAGCATTCTTCTGTAGCACCACATTTCGAAAGCTTCTATTCTCTTCTTGTCCAAACTATTTATCGTCCATGTTTCACTTCCATACATGGCTACACTCCATACAAATACTTTCAGAAAAGACTTCCTGACACTTAAATCTATACTCGATGTTAACAAATTTCTCTTCTTCAGAAACGCTTTCCTTGCCATTGCCAGTCTACATTTTATATCCTCTCTACTTCGACCATCATCAGTTATTTTGCTCCCCAAATAGCAAAACTCCTTTACTACTTTAAGTGTCTCATTTCCTAATCTAATACCTTCAACATCACCCGACTTAATTCGACTACATTCCATTATCCTCGTTTTGCTTTTGTTGATGTTCATCTTATACCCTCCTTTCAAGACACTGTCCATTCCGTTCAACTGCTCTTCCAAGTCCTTTGCTGTCTCTGACAGAATTACAATGTCATCGGCGAACCTCAAAGTTTTTATTTCTTCTCCATGGATTTTAATTCCTACTCCGAATTTTTCTTTTGTTTCCTTTACTGCTTGCTCAATATACAGATTGAATAACATCGGGGAGAGGCTACAACCCTGTCTTACTCCCTAGCGATGTCAGTACCCCTCGCTATACGGCGCGGCCCACTGGACTCACGTGGCGACCCCACATGCGGCGACGCTCCAGGCGGACAAGTCACCTTGTATCCCAGTGCGCGACCGATCACCCGAACGATCCAACCGCCAATGCCCATTGCCTGAGCAAACTCGAGCAGACTGGCGGCCTACCGCGCAGACTCAGATGCAGGAACTCAGCCCCGACCGGGCGACCACTCACTGAGTTCTGTTACTGGCGGAGTGGCAAGACTCTCATTTTCTGGCTTTGAAGTTTGATCCAAACGACAGACATACTCGCACTCCGACGACAGACAGACACCAACTGCCGCACAAATGCAAACGAGAGACAGACCAGCAACTGGTGACGCGAGACTGACATAGCCTCACTCTGACTGACCCCCTGCCGAGTTTTTTTTTCTTTTCTTTATTGTGATTTCATTCCCCTGCACCATATGGGCAGGGGTGGGCTGTAAGCGGCACAATCCGCCGCTCTTCAGCAGAGTGACATAACAACTTGAAATAAGAATAAAATGTTACATACATATGGCGAGAAAGGGGAACTTGAAACAGAATAATGGGAGAAAATGGAGGGAAAAAATAGACTAACACGGAGACGTTCATGGAGGACAGTTAAAAGTCACCAGAAAGTTAAAAAACACAGTTGGCGGGTCTTCAAAACTCAGAGAAGACACTGAATGGACATGCACATGTTAAAAGTCGGCGACAGTAGTAAAAACACTCCGGAACAACACACTTAAAACCCACTTGGAGCACACACGACGAAGAATAAAACTGCCAGGCGGGACCTGCCGAGGGAAAGGGCAGAGAAGATGGTAAAGGAGGGGAGAGCATGGGGCAGCAGGGGAAGCGGCGGGATGAAGAGAGGAGGGGCATCAGTGGGTTCATGAAGAGGCAAGAGACACGTGGGGCGGTAGAGGAAGCGGGAAGACACGGCAGGAGGGATTGCAGAGACACTGAAAGGAGGCACAAGAGATGGAGGGGGAGTAGCCGGGGGAAGCAGCTCAGGAGGAGGGAGGGGGAGGAGAGGAAGCCCTAAGGAGGGGGCAGGAAGATGGGGTTAGAGTTGGTAGGAACGGTAGATGTCAGGGCGAAGCTCATCATCCAGGAGGGGTAGACGGTGGAAGTTGTGTTGGGAAAGGAGATGGAGGGTGTGGAGATGGAGAGAGGAAGGGACAGAACGGTAAAGGCGCGGCAACTGGTTGGGGGTGGAGAGGAAGGGAGACACCAGGGGGTGAGGGGGATCAAGGCGGCGGACAATATATAGTGTGCAGATGTGTTAGAGGAAAAGGAGAAGGTGGGGGAAGGGGACGAGGTTGTAGAGGATGCGCATGGGGGACGGAAGGCGGATGCGGAAGGCGAGGCGGAGTGCATGGCGTTCGAGGATTTGGAGGGCTTCATAGAACTGGGGAGGGGCGGAAATCCAAGCGACGCTGGTATAACAGAGGATGGGGTGGATCAAGGATTTGTAGGTGTGAAGGATGGTGGAAGGATGCAGACCCCACATCCGGCCAGACAGGTGTTTCAGGAGGCGGAGGCGGTTGTGAGCTTTGTTTTGGACGGTAAGGAGATGGGGAGTCCAGGTGCGGTGGCGGTCGAGTGTGAGGCCAAGGTATCTGAGAGTAGGAGAGAGGTGGATAGGACGGCCATAAATGGTGAGGCGGAAGGAGCGGGTGGTGCAGCCTATGATGATCGCCTGGGTCTTGGAGGGATTAACACGGAGGAACCACTGGTTGCACCAAGTGGTGAATTGGTCAAGGTGGGTTTGGAGGGTACGTTGGGAACATTGAAGGGTAGGATAAAGGCCTAGGAAGGCGGTGTCATCAGCGAATTGGAGAAGATGAACAGGAGGGGGAGGTTTGGGCATATCAGCAGTGTACAGGAGATAGAGGAGAGGGGAAAGGTCAGAACCTTGGGGCACGCTGGCAGAGGGATAGAAAGTACGGGAGTTGGAATTGTGGATAATCACATAGGAGGGACGATGGCAGAGGAAGGAAGCAACGAGATGGACGAAGTTGATGGGGAGAGCATAGGTCTGAACCCGGGATGCCAGACACGGTCATAGGCGTTCTGGAGATCAAGGGAAATATAGATAGCGGGGCGACGGGAGCTAAGTTGGAGGGAAAGAAGATTGGTAAGGTTAAGGAGCTGGTCGTCGGCGAAGAAGGAAGGCTGGAAGCCACATTGGGTAAGGGGAAGGAGGTGGTGCTGGTTAAGATGGCGGTGAATTGCAGTGAGAGAGGATGGCCTCCAAGGCCTTACTGAACACGGAGGTGAGGCAGATGGGACGATAGGAAGAGGTATCAGAGGGGGGGTTGTTAGATTTAGGGAACAGCAGGACACGGGAAGTCTTCCACAGGTTGGGGTAAAATCCAGTGGAAATGAGTACATTGTACAGGGTAGCAAGGACAGACAGGAAGGATGGAGGGGATTCCTTGAGGTGACAGTAGGTGACGCCATCATGGCCAGGGGCTGTGTTGCGTTTCGAGTGGAGGACGAGTGTGATGTCTTGTGCGGTGATGGGAGTGTTGCTGTCTGGGGGGGGGGGGGGGGGGAGGGAACCGAGCCAAGTACTGGAAGCTAGGGGCGAGCAGGGGGACAGAGGTGTCAGTGGGGTCAAAGACGGTGGGGAAGAGGGAGTAATCAAAATGGGGATCGTCAGGATTGGAGAAGACCTCGGATAGGTGGGAAACAAAATGGTTAGCCTTACTGAGGTTGTCCCCTGCCGAGCTGACAGCGCCCCTTAAACGCACGTGAAGAGGCAACCTTTCCGCTTTCCCACCAGAGGGAGACACCAAAGCTGCGATTGCTACAGCGGCGCCACCGCCAGAAACGGAGGGTGACTGCTTCACACAACGCGCTGCGGCGCGCTCTTCAAAACAGCAATTTTTTACCACGGCTCACTGGCTAAAACTGCAGCTTACGTTTTCGTATTTGACCTGTGCAATATGCTCAATACGTAGCAAGTGTCAGCCGTGGTCGAGACAGTGTTGCGGAGATAAGTGAATTCGAACGTGCGCACATTCTGGTGCCCATAATGATGGGTTCTTCCGTAGCCAACATAGCCGATGTGATTGATGTTTCAAGAGGATCGTACCTAAGATTTATACCGCTTACAGGGAAATGGGCAAACCATGGTCCGCTAAGTCACAACACGGACGAAAGTGTTTGTCGAGTGATCGTGACAGACAATCATTGAAAAAGGATTGTGACGAAAAATAAGAGGACGACAGCTGCATAAATCACTGCAGAAGTGAATGTAAGCGCCAAAACAATACGAAAGGAGCTCCATGAGCAGGCAACTGCCAGGCGGACTCGAATCACAAAAGAGCTCATCAGTGATGAAAATGCACCTAGCAGGGAAACGTGCAGGCGAAGCCAAACCTCGACTATTGAACAATAGAAGAAAGTCATTTGGTCGGAAGAGTCTCGTTTAACCTTGACTTCTGTCCCAGTTTACTTCCCGAGACTGGAACTTGTCAGGGGTTCGGTGATGGTCTGGGCAGCCTTATCATGGTATTCCATGGGGCCCTTAGTTACTCTGCAATGTCACATTACTTCCAAGGCTTGTGTGACCACTTTCGCTGATACCACGGTGCAGTGTTTGTCCACCAATGTTCATGCTGTGTTCCTAGACGACAGGGTCCCTGTTCATCGTCCAGGAATGAAATCCTATGGCCATCACAGTCATCATGTCACACTGTTGTTGAGTCTTTGTGGTCTACTTTGGATAGAAGGGTGCGTAATTACCATCCACCTCCACAATGTTTCCTGAAATTTCCACTGCATTGAACCTTGGAATAAGAATCCCTTGATAACCATACAGGACCTTCATTTATATATATTCCGAGACGACTGGAAGGAATTTTTTGTGGTGTCACCGCCAGACACCACACTTGCTAGGTGGTAGCTTAAATCGGCCGCGGTCCATTAGTACATGTCGGACCCGCGTGTCGCCACTGTCAGGATCGCAGACCGAGCGCCACCACAAGGCAGGTCTCGAGAGATGGACTAGCACTCGCCCCAGTTGTACGGACGACATTGCTAGCGACTACACGTACGAAGCCTTTCTCTCATTTGCCGAGAGACAGTTAGAATAGCCTTCAGCTAAGTCCATGGCTACGACCTAGCAAGGCGCCATTAACCATATCTAGAGAGAGTCTCACTTGTATTATCAAGAGAAATGTACCACAAAGAATTAAAGTTAAGTATACGAGAAGCTCCGTTCTTTTCTTTATAGCTTTCATCACGTATCCTGTTTCAGACTTAACGCAAGACGGCTTGAGTTGACGCGTGCCCTTTCGGCTACCTCCCTTGTGTCTAGACTGTCTTGTCTAGACACAGCATTTTTAATGCCAATGGGCTTCCTAAACCGTACTGGGCATGGTAATGTCTTGTATTTCTGTACTTTTTTCTACCCCCTTTAGCTTTCATCTCACTTATTCGCATTAGGGCCCGCCGCCAATGCTCGGCACTATTTCTGTCGTGCTTCGACTTCTTCCCTTCTTCATTGTCTCGGTATCAGGCATCATACTTTACGTGCACAGAGCCATCTGCTTATGTTTACCAAGCTCTTTTGAGTGCTAAAATAATATTGCATTTTTTACTTCTGCTTTGTTTATTTTAGTGGTACACGATCTTTTCGTGCCTTTTACGTCCTTTACAAGTGATTTTCCACAGTAGAAAAATGTTCCATAAGCACTGAAGTGGCACCGTCTTCAGACTTGCGTTTAGTATCCGTTTTATTTCACAACGTTGCTAGTCTGATGCGTCAGTTCATATGGTAGTGTGTATGCGGCCACACGGGTTGGTTGTGTCTGCCCATACAGGACATCCGCTTTGACAAATGATGTCGCGTCATAGTGCACAACCAGAGACAGAAAAGAGTAATGAGAATATTTTTTGAAATGTAGGTCCTGGTCGATATGTTAGTGCGAGGTAAAGTTGGACGCTGACAGTTTGCTGTGCGTTGACCAAACCAACGAACGCGAACGAGAATCTTAGCAGTGGTGACATACAGATCCGTAGAGAAGACCCAGTTCAAGGTTAGGTTTAAAGGCAAAGAACGTGGTACCACGCGAATAATTCTTGTTATGGCGCTCATATTGATTGTGATGAGTAGTTTATGTCCGCTATTTTAATAACGTCATTGTTCATTGTGGTTGCCTTGTATCGTTATGTTCATTATTTCGGGCTACACGGACATGTACACATGACTTGTACCACCGCATCAGTATCAGGACACAGCTGATACATCACAGCGAACGTGCTGGACAGTTCCTTAGAAACGCCTCGACTAACCCCCAATACGACCTCGTTGAAAGTCTATCGGTTTTACAAAATATGATTATATTCGCCGTCTTAGCACTCAGAGGTGACGAAAATCATGGGATAGTTATATGTACATATACAGATTGCTGGTACCGCATACATGAAGAACGAGATGCCAGTGAATTGACGGAGCTGTCACTTGTACTCAGATAATTAATGTGAAAAAGTTTCTGACGTGATTATGACTGCACGATGGGAATTAACAGAGCCTGAACGCAGATTGGTAGTTGGAGCTGGACGCATGGGACACTTCATTTCAGAAATGGTTAAAAAATGCGGTATTCCGATTACCAAACTTCAGGAAATACCTCTCGCCTCCGACAAGGCAGTGACCGACGGCCTTTACTAAACAACCAAGAAATGTGTGTGAATTCCTAAAAAGCAAACTGCTAAGGTCATCGATCCCTAGACTTTCACACTACTTAAACTAATTAATGCTAAAAACAACATACACACCCATGCACGAGAGGGACTAAAACCTCCGGCGGGAGTGGCCGCCCAATCCGAGACCTTGCGCTCCAGACCACGCGCCCACTCCTCGTGGCTAAACAACCAATAGCAGCGGCGAGTAGTCAATGCTAATAGACAAGCAATAGTGCATGAAATAATCGCAAAAATCAATATGAGACGTACAATGAACGTTTCCGTGAGAAAAGTGTGGCGAAATTTAGCGTCAATGAACTAGAGCAGCAGGCGACCGACGCGAATACCTTTGCTAACAGCAAGACGTCGCCTGCAGCGCTTCTCCTGACCAGCAGAACTAGAAATTCAGGGAACCATCAAAAATCCCAAGAACAATAAAACAAGTGGTGAAAACTCCATTACAGCAGAATTACTGAAATGGTCGGAACCAAAGAATATGAGTGATATACACTCGCTTTCTGACAACACTTGGCCAACATATAAATTACCAGAAGAGTGTAAAATAGCACTAATCTTCCCGCCACGTAAAGAAGGAGGCGAACAAAATGTCAAGAATTAGAGAACAGTGACACCTTTTCGAGTGGCTTACAAAATATTATCAGATATTCTACTGAAAAGAGCTGAAGAAGCTTTAGACAAAAATCTGGGAGAGTTTCAGGGTGGTTGTCTAAGGGGAAGATTCTGTAGAGAAATGATTTTAACTTAAAATTCGCCACGGAATATTAACCAGCAAACTATAACAGTAGTATTTATTGATTTCAAGAAAACGTTTGATTTGGTAGAGAAACAAAAGATAAAATCGTTAGAGAATTTGGTGTTAAAGTAAAATTAGCAAACATGATTCACCAAAATCTAACAAATACGATGTCTTATGTTAAATTTATGGCAGAAGTATCTCAGCCATTTTAAATAAAAAGGTACTAGACAAGGGGACGACTTATAACCTATACCGTTTTAGAAAAAATTGTAAGGATCTGTATTTTAATACTAGACAATCACAAAATTCAACCAGTAATCCCTGTAAGGGAAACAAGTGGAATATGGATAAACTACCTATCTTTTGCAGATGATTTAGCAATACTTCCAGAAAATCAGCCAGAAGCAGTTACTGAAACATATTTTTCTAGAAAAATAGCGAATAAACTGGTCTCAAAAATTCAGATAAATAAATCAGTGATTATAAAAAATGCTCCAAAACACACTGAAACACAACTAGGTAAAACAGAGCGATTTAGTAAATTGAAATATATTGGGGAAACTTTGTATCAAAACGGACTAGATGTAACTGATGCATAGATATAAGAGTTAATAAAATGGAAAGGGCATATGCATTGATAATAAATATGTACAGGAATAAATACTATATCACTGTGGTAATAAGAAAATGTTTGTGTTCATGTGCAGGCTTAACGATGAACTATGCGCTGGAAATAATAGTGGTTCTCGAGAAATGTAGAGGAGATCTATGGAAATGTTGAGACAATACCAAAAGTGTGAGAAAAGCGAGATTAATCTTCTGTGGACACCTGTACTGAATAAATGAGAACAGGCTAGCGAAAAAAAATATTCCTGTACTTCCGGATAATAGCATGGATGACAGAATAAGAAGCGAACATCAAAGAATCGGAAATGACAGAGAGAAACCTTTTTAAGAATACAGTATTGTATTGTACTGTATGTTAACTGGGGGCCTAGAAACAACGGAGAGGCTCCGTCCCCGCCGCAGCCGCAGTGGTCCACAACCCCACGACGACCACCGCAGTCCACTTCACCCCTCCGCCGCCACACACCGAACCACTCTCCCACGGTTATTGTGCGGTTCTGTCCCAGGGAACGTCTCACACCAAACGAGTGTAGCCCCTATGTTTGCGTGGTAGCGTAATGCGCAGCAATCGCCGACATAATGTAGCTGAGGCGGAATGAAGGGAACCAGCCCGCATTCGCCGAGGCAGATGGGAAACCGCCTAAAAACCATCCACAGACTGGCCGGACCACCGGGCCTCGACACAAGTCCGCCGGGCGGATTCGTGCCGAGGACCAGGCGCTCCTTACCAGTCCTTAAAGCCAACAATACAGTATTAAATTTAGAATCCTTTCAAGGCAGAAAAATAAGAAATTGGGATCAACATGAGCAGATGGAAGAAAAAGACAACACCGGGAGAAGACGAAAGAGTACTGAAAAATGGGAAACAACCAAGAAAGAAGACGAAGTTGTTACGTGATCCTAAGTGGTCAATACAAAAGGAAAGAAGACTAAACAAGTGCTGTTTCATTGTAGTGACAGCTGACACAATTTCATATGACAGCTAAGAATCACATACAAAAAGGGTCACGAACAAGGATTTCTGGCTTTCATCATTCATGAACTGAAAGTTGAACCTTTTCCGGAAACGGATGGTCTGCAGAAACCGCCCGTTTAGTTGATTGTGAGAAGTACGCCCGCGGCATGCGTGGGTTTTCTGTGCAGCACAATCAAGAACGAGCTGTAATGCAAGGTACACTACGTTCTCATCCGTCTGGTCTAAGGGATCCTGTTTCACAAAGACAGCCATCAAATCCTTGAACTAAGATGTGATTTGGAAACCTCCTCCCTGGAAATCGTTCTGAATTTAGGAGTCTTGCTGGTAGATAGTTTTATCGTGCTTTACATAAATGAGATGCATGTCAGCCAGCTTCGTTATAGTGTAATCAGCAACTTGTAAACATCAGTAGGAACTTCGATGTAAACGCAGTATAACACAAACAATAATGATGTAAGATCTGGGATGAGGAGGTATTTTGAAATAAGGTTGACAAATTCAAGGGGTTCGGGGAAAAGATCATATGGACGGAGGAAAGCAGGAGGAATCTCAGTGAGAAATGAAGAGTTTCTGGGAGGAGAACAAAACAACAGAGGAAACGTAGGGGCTCCAAAATAATCGGATCGGACACAAGGAAACTTCCCACCAGTTGAAAATGTTAAGATAACTGAATAAGATTTGACACAAGTGTAAAAATCTTAAGAACGTTTCTAAACCCATATGGTTCACAGAAAAGTAGGAATGAAAGGTGATTACGTAATGGAGTCGGTAACAGTCATTGTTTTAGGGAAAAACTAAGTTACATCGAAAGCTAACTTACATGGAGTATGAACTGAAGTATTTGTTTGAGTAGAGAAAAGACTTAAATCCATATAATGAAGTCTGAAGTTAGATGCGAACTCGTTTGCGAAAAATTTGCAGCTGGGTCCATCTTAATCTCGTTCAGACCGAGCTACTGTTCCACCAGTAACATCATAGAAGTCGATGAGACGGTAAGCTGTAAACTTCAGCAACGACTCCCCTCTACCACCGTCCCCAACCTCCCCTGGCAGTCTCAAGCACGTTTTCTATTATTCGTTTTGTGTATTCCTTTCTGAGTCTTATACAATTTTTACCCTCTACGACTCCCTCTATTACCGTGGAAGCTATACCATGCGGTGTTGGCATACGTCCAATCATTATATTGCTTCTTAGGGGTTCTGATTTTCACATATGCCTTTCCTTGTAGATTCCGTATATCCTCATTTCTTACCAGTCAATTTTCAGAAACCTTCTGTAACATCACATGTCAACTCATTTCCAACGAATCTTGTGCTCCAGACGTACATTCTCATGAAAAGTATCTGGACATTAATATGAGTTGTCTGCACCATCAGCTTTTATGGCGGCATGCGTTCTCTTGAGGACATTTTCAATGAGATGCCTGAATGACTTTGGAGAAATGGCAGCTCATTCTTCCTCAAGGCCCATAACCAGAGAAGACAGTGATGCTGTACACTGGTGTCTGAGTTCATGTCGCGAAACTGGATAGGCCAGTATGTGTCAGGTAAGTTATTGTCCATAGAGCATTACCTCACAGATGCTGCTTCATGCCAGGGTGCTTGTCGTGCTGATGCGGCCATCCATCGTCTCCAAACTACATCTACATCTACATACATACTCCGCAATCCACCATACGGTGCGTGGCGGAGGGTATCTCGTACCACAACTAGCATCTTCTCTCCCTGTTCCACTCCCAAACAGACCGAGGGAAAAATGACTGCCTATATGCCTCTGTACGAGCCCTAATCTCTCTTATCTTATCTTTGCGGTCTTTCCGTGAAATGTAAGTTGGCGGCAGTAAAATTGTATTGCAGTCAGCCTCAAATGCTGGTTCTCTAAATTTCCTCAGTAGCGATTCACGAAAAGAACGCCTCCTTTCCTCTAGAGACTCCCACCCGAGTTACCGGAAGCATTTCCGTAACACTCGCGTGATGATCAAACCTACCAGTAATAAATCTAGCAGCCCGCCTCTGAATTGCGGGCTAATTTCACTATCTTGGATTTTTTAAATTTGCTAAAACTTTAAGCTGTTGCATTTTTGAATGTCGTGTCAGTGCCATCCTAAATTTTTAAATTTCGCCAGTGGCATCTTGGATTTTTAAATTTCCTGTCATCTGCCATCTATGATTTTTGAATTTCCCACTACAGCCAGCAACTGCAGTGCTTGAACAGAGAGTCAGAGTCGCAATACATATATTACTGCCCGGTGTGGACAGAACTCAAATTTAGAGTAAAGTAAAGAAAGACAAAAATTGAGCAGCAACAGAAATCAGACTAGTAACGAATTAGGAAAAATGTAATGGATGAAAAGAATATGGACTGCTTTGGAAGTTCAATAACACATGACGAATGAAGCACTGGAAATTTGTGGTAAGGTCTTATGGCACCAAACTGTTGAGGTCATCGGTCCCTAAGCTTATGCACTACTTAAACTACCTTACGCTAAGGACAACACACACACCCATGCCCGAGGGACGCGGACCGTGCAAGGCGCCCGAGAGCTCGCGGCTACCCCGAGCGGCGACGAAGCATGTGGCGGGTGTTGGGGCATAAGGAGCAAACTAGAGCAGGCAACATGAGCATGAAACTTCCTGGCAGATTAAAGCTGTGAGCTGACAGCGCGTGTACACTGCAAATAACATCCGAACACTTCTGTAAAAAAACTCGTGTTTCAGAAAACAATAGTACTGTATGTAATTCGTTTATCACAGTAGAGATTGCTAATATTGTCGCTCAGTAGTGTTCACAGATGACTACTCTCCATACTTAAGCCACCTCTTCCGAAACATGGATAAAAGCACAAGACCTTTTTTTGCCGCAACGCGAAAGTAAGGTACCCCGTACTGTCACGCCAGACGGCTTGTAAACAGCAAAGAACTGCATAACACAACGACAGTAATGTACTAGTCTTCTAGTTATTTGGTTTTTCAAGAGGAGGTAAAGATTTCGTGACACTACGCTTCCCAGCTGAAAAGTGTTGTCAGTAGCTGGAGTGGAGTATTTGCGCAGTGTTTTAAGGCGGAGTATTATATTTCTCTCATTAGGCAGCGCTCGTATTCTAAAGCCTGCAAGTCACTGGCGGACTCTTCCCGTTTTCTCCTGGATTTAAATCAGAGGACGTCTCCGTCTGTCCTTCTCGCGAGGATATATACACTCCTGGAAGTGGAAAAAAGAACACATTGACACCGGTGTGTCAGACCCACCATACTTGCTCCGGACGCTGCGAGAGGGCTGTACAAGCAATGATCACACGCACGGCACAGCGGACACACCAGGAACCGCGGTGTTGGCCGTCGAATGGCGCTAGCTGCGCAGCATTTGTGCACCGCCGCCGTCAGTGTCAGCCAGTTTGCCGTGGCATACGGAGCTCCATCGCAGTCTTTAACACTGGTAGCATGCCGCGACAGCGTGGACGTGAACCGTATGTGCAGTTGACGGACTTTGAGCGAGGGCGTATAGTGGGCATGCGGGAGGCCGGGTGGACGTACCGCCGAATTGCTCAACACGTGGGGCGTGAGGTCTCCACAGTACATCGATGTTGTCGCCAGTGGTCGGCGGAAGGTGCACGTGCCCGTCGACCTGGGACCGGACCGCAGCGACGCACGGATGCACGCCAAGACCGTAGGATCCTACGCAGTGCCGTAGGGGACCGCACCGCCACTTCCCAGCAAATTAGGGACACTGTTGCTCCTGGGGTATCGGCGAGGACCATTCGCAACCGTCTCCATGAAGCTGGGCTACGGTCCCACACACCGTTAGGCCGTCTTCCGCTCACGCCCCAACATCGTGCAGCCCGCCTCCAGTGGTGTCGCGACAGGCGTGAATGGAGGGACGAATGGAGACGTGTCGTCTTCAGCGATGAGAGTCGCTTCTGCCTTGGTGCCAATGATGGTCGTATGCGTGTTTGGCGCCGTGCAGGTGAGCGCCACAATCAGGACTGCATACGACCGAGGCACACAGGTCCAACACCCGGCATCATGGTGTGGGGAGCGATCTCCTACACTGGCCGTACACCACTGGTGATCGTCGAGGGGACACTGAATAGTGCACGGTACATCCAAACCGTCATCGAACCCATCGTTCTACCATTCCTAGACCGGCAAGGGTACTTGCTGTTCCAACAGGACAATGCACGTCCGCATGTATCCCGTGCCACCCAACGTGCTCTAGAAGGTGTTAAGTCAACTACCCTGGCCAGCAAGATCTCCGGATCTGTCCCCCATTGAGCATGTTTGGGACTGGATGAAGCGTCGTCTCACGCGGTCTGCACGTCCAGCACGAACGCTGGTCCAACTGAGGCGCCAGGTGGAAATGGCATGGCAAGCCGTTCCACAGGACTACATCCAGCATCTCTACGATCGTCTCCATGGGAGAATAGCAGCCTGCATTGCTGCGAAAGGTGGATATACACTGTACTAGTGCCGACATTGTGCGAGCTCTGTTGCCTGTGTCTATGTGCCTGTGGTTCTGTCAGTGTGATCATGTGATGTATCTGACCCCAGGAATGTGTCAATAAAGTTTCCCCTTCCTGGGACAATGAATTCACGGTGTTCTTATTTCAATTTCCAGGAGTATATAATTAAGAGACTTCGCTCCATGTTTTCAGAAAACTCTCAAAATAAAATAAAACTGAAAAGTCCCGTCAGTGTATTGGTATCACATCTCATTTTTACAATTATTTCCTATTACAGAAACAACAAAGTTCAGGCATACATTTTGAAGATATTTCATCGCAAAACTCTCAATGCAAAAGATAAGATTACATAATAAAGAATGCAATGTACGTTTGACAAAACAGCATATTTGAGGATTGCAGAAAAATAGGTTATTGAATATGCATGTCTTGGATGTTCTCTGACGTCTATTAAATTCTTTCTAATCCTACATCTAATCGTACATGTTACTGGAAAAACAAGAATCTGTGAGACATTTTGTGACTGTCTCACTACAGGTAAACGATAAATGTGTTTTCAACATTTTATTTGTATTGTCGTCATCGTTGTATGTAAAAAAGGGAAAAACATTACAACAGTACCTGATGACGTCACGTGGTTAAATAAATTTCAGCTTTCGACCACGATGCTAAGAATAGTAATGGTGGTAATATTCATAACGTCGAACAGTTCGTACATCGCACCTGCCTACAAGTGCGAAGAGTGGCAGCATTTAAAGTGCACTGGGTGCGTGAGAAAAGATAGAACAAAGAAACAAAGACTAGATTCTCACAAACTAAAATCGAATAGCACGGAGAACATTACAAACCAGCTTCTATCGTGTACGACTCCACTGACATAACCACTGAAGTGTCCCCCACAGCTCAACAGTAATGAGTACTGCCACTTTAAACACTTGTTTCAGATTTAACGGATGACATGTAGAACACAATTTCTGCCCATCACGTGTAATTTTCAATGCATGAATATTTATGGGAGACATTTTTGTTTAAATAATTGTCACAAAAAGACGATTTCCACCAAGCCCTTTTGTCAAAATAAGTAGTTCGTTTATTTTGCATTACACGCAACTTTCGTTTCTTAGTTGTTGGCCGGCCGGGTCGGCCGAGCAGTTCTAGGCGCTACAGTCTGGAACCGGGTGACCGCTACGGTCGCAGGTTGGAATCCTGCCTCGGACATGGATGTGTGTGATGTCCTTAGGTTAGTTCGGTTTAAGTACTAAGTTCTATGGGATTGATGACCTTAGAAGTTACGTCCCATAGTGCTCAGAGCCATTTGAACGATATTTTAGTTGTCGATTCTGTCGGTTGACCACCGTACCATGTGTACATACTTTCGTTATTGAATTTACTCTTAGAATGTACTGATGTCTGTTTGACACGTGGAAATGAACTACGTCTTGAAGCAACCAGTAATGCTAAATAAAGTGCTATTTTAATCAAACATTCTGGTGGAAATTATGTCGTCCTTTGAATTTATCAAAGCTGTGGTAACCAGCCACAAGAAATCAAACAAAAACTTGTAATGGAATAAACCATCGACCAAGATTACTTTGTCTAAAATCAGGGAGAAAACATCAACACGATAGACGAGTTTTCAATTAGAACGAGACTATGCAAAAAAATAACTGTATTACAGCGGTGTATGACTTGTGTGATTCAAAATATTGGGCATTCTGTCAGAGATATATAGAAGAGTTACATGTGCCTGGTCCATTTCTAACTATGATTCTGTTACATAAAAACGAGAAAGCAGTAAACGAATTCGTCGTTCTAAATACGCCAGCCGCACAGCCCAACTAGTGTACGCACAGGTCGTCTGCCTCACGTTCAACTACTGTAGAGGAGATTCGTTGCAGCTCAGGTACATAGCTCAGTGACAATTTGGTTCGAGAGTCCTTTTGCATGCCCTTGCTGCTTTTCAGAGGCTGCTGAATATATGCGGCTATCGTAAATGATTCATTTGCTCTCAAAGTTCTGCATTTTCCAAAGTATTCCATGTACAAATGTGATTGATGCGTGAATAAAACAGTAAACTCACCAAGTTTGCGTTTTGCATTCTACAAATGTTCTATGAGAGTCCCTCTAGTTGTACAACTCACGACCAAACTACAGGCAAGTTCGTTTCGTCAGTGATAAAGTAAAATCTCTAAGCCAGAAGCCGCGCGGGGTAGCCTCGCGGTCTCGGGCCTCTTGTCACGGTTCGCGCGGATTCCCCTATCGGAGGTTCGAGTCCTCCCTCGGGCATGGAAGTGTGTGTCGTCCTTAGTAAGTTAGATTAAGTAGTGCGTAAGCTTAGGGACCGATGACCTCAGCAGTTTAGTCCCATACGAACTTACCACAAAAAAACTACTCCAGAAGTCGGGACGGTGCATGGGTTCTGGGACAGAGACGAAAAGATTGAGAGAAGACAAGCCTTGGAAGAAATATTGGATTGTACACAACTGTGGTTCAAAAGATCCCTCAGCGAAATCCATATACTGTAGTGGACTGTTAAGGCAGCCAGTCCACAGAGACGGGTAGCCGAAAGGGCACACGTACACACACGCCGACTGGCGCGAAGTCTGGAACAGGATTCGTAATGAATGTGATAAAGAAAAGAACGTAGCTACTAGAACACTTAACTTTTGTATTGTCCTTTGGTATACAGCATTCTGGATGATACAAGTGAGACTCTATCTTGAGGTACATGCAACGTTACAAATGGTACAAATGGCGCCTTGCTAGGTCGTAGCCATTAACTTAGCTGAAGGCTATTCTAACTGTCTCTCGGCAAATGAGAGAAAGGCTTCGTCAGTGTAGTCGCTAGCAACGTCGTCGTACAACTGGGGCGAGTGCTAGTCCGTCTCTCGAGACCTGCCTTGTGGTGGCGCTCGGTCTGCGATCCTGACAGTGGCGACACGCGGGTCCGACATGTACTAATGGACCGCGGCCGATTTAAGCTACCACCTAGCAAGTGTGGTGTCTGGCGGTGACACCACATATACAACTCCTTGGGGAAGGTGGGGTAAGTCCAACACTTAAACAGTTCACTACTCGACTGCAGCCGGCCATTGTGGCCGAGCGGTTCTAGGCGCTTCAGTCTGAAACCGCGCGACCACTACGGTCGCAGGTTCGAATCCTGCCTCGGGCATGGATGTGTGTGATGTCCTTATGTTAGTTAGGTTTAAGTAGTTCTAAGTTCTAGGGGACTGATGACCTCAGATATTAAGTCCCATAGTGCTCAGAGCCATTTGAACCATTTGAACTCGACTGCAGCTAACTCATGGCAGAACCGCAGTCGGACGGTCTCTTTCCATTTGATCCGTGGCACCGGTGGCGCCGCAGCTAAGGGGGCGTGGCAATCGTGAGGTCGGCGGTGGGACGGCGCCGGTCCCAGTCGCTGTCGCTGTCGGGCAGCATCGGAAGCGCGAGTGCCAGCCTCTGTTAACGGAACGATTGCCCCTGTGTGGTATCGACTGCTCTTATACAGGGTGTTACAAAAAGGTACGGCCAAACTTTCAGGAAACATTCCTCACTCACAAATAAAGAAAAGATGTTATGTGGACATGTTTCCGGAAAAGGTTAATTTCCATGTTAGAGCTCATTTTAGTTTCGTCAGTACGTACGGTACTTCCTCGATTCACCGCCAGTTGGCCCAATTGAAGGAAGGTAATGTTGACTTCGGTGCTTGTGTTGACATACGACTCATTGCTCTACAGTACTAGTATCAAGCACATCAGTACGTAGCATCAACAGGTTAGTTTTCATCACGAGCGTGGTTTTGCAGTCAGTGCAATGTTTGCAAATGCGGAGTTGGCAGATGCCCATTTGATGTATGGATCAGCATGGGCAATAGCCGTGGCGTGGCGCGGTACGTTTGTATCGAGACAGATTTCCAGAACGAAGGTATCCCGACAGGAAGACGTTCGAAACAATTGATCGGCGTCTTAGGGAGCACGAAACAATCCAGCCTATGACTCGCGACTGGGGAAGACCTAGAACGACGAGGACACCTGCAATTGACGAGGCAATTCTTCGTGCAGTTGACGATAACCCTAATGTCAGCGTCGGAGAAGTTTCTGCGGTACAAGGTAACGTTGACCACGTCACTATATGGAGAGTGCTACGGGAGAACCAGTTGTTTCCGTACCATGTACAGCGTGTGCAGGCACTATCAGCAGCTGATTGGCCTCCACGGGTACACTTCTGTGAATGGTTCATCCAACAATGTGTCAATCCTCATTTCAGTGCAAATGTTCTCTTTACGGATGAGGCTTCATTCCAACGTGATCAAATTGTAAATTTTCACAATCAACATGTGTGGGCTGACGAGAATCCGCACGCAATTGTGCAATCACGTCATCAACACAGATTTTCTGTGAACGTTTGGGCAGGCATTATTGGTGATGTCTTGATTGGGACCCATGTTCTTCCACCTACGCTCAATGGAGCACGTTATCATGATTTCATACGCGATACTCAACCTGTGCTGCTAGAACATGTGCCTTTACAAGTACGACACAACATGTGGTTCATGCACGATGGAGCTCCTGCACATTTCAGTCGAAGTGTTCGTACGCTTCTCAACAACAGATTCGGTGACCGGTGGATTGGTAGAGGCGGACCAATTCCATGGCCTCCACGCTCTCCTGACCTCAACCCTCTTGACTTTCATTTATGGAGGCATTTGAAAGCTCTTGTGTACGCAACCCCGGTACCAAATGTAGAGAATCTTCGTGCTCGTATTGTGGACGGCTTTGATACAATACGCCATTCTCCAGGGCTGCATCAGCGCATCAGTGATTCCATGCGACGGAGGGTGGATGCATGTATCCTCGCTAACTGAGGACATTTTGAACATTGCCTGTAACAAAGTGTTTGAAGTCACGCTGGTACGTTCTGTTGCTGTGTGTTTCCATTCCATGATTAATGTGATTTGAAGAGAAATAATAAAATGAGCTCTAACATGGAAAGTAAGCGTTTCCGGACACATGTCCACGTAACATATTTTCTTTCTTTGTGTGTGAGGAATGTTTCCTGAAAGTTTGGCCGTACCTTTTTGTAACACCCTGTATATGGTGTCAGATTTTAATCTATATCGGCTGATAACTTAGGAGCGGCACAATTCTGCCAAAAAATTCTCTAGTAAAAGATGTAAGGTTTGAAGGGGGTCATGGAGTGGTTACCTCGAAAAGACCTTAAACCCTGTCTTCAAGGTCAAACCAAGGTCAAGTTCTTTTTTGCAAATGGTAACCCCTATTTTATATTCCACATTCGCATTCTACGTGAAAAACTATGCCTAGTTTGTAGGGAACATTTTTTTGGAAAGACCAGTGGTTTGTCACCAGGGGGCACTTCATTGTAACTTTCCCAGATCACCAGTATCTCGTGAACGAAGCGAGATCGGGAAAGATTTTCAATGAAAATCTTGAAAGGTTTCTGATCTCTAGCTACTGGTGAGATGGCCTTCAAATCCTTCAGTAGGGATTAACCTGAAAGCAAATACCTTCTGCATTAGCGGAACCCAATGTGCATCACGTGGAGGTGCCCAGCGGACTTCGCACATTGTTAGCGCTGAAAAGGACTGATTAAGATGATTCTCACTGGAAATTTAGGATCTCATCTGGTCGATGAACTGCCCATTTCGCTTAATACACATTTGCCCCACTCTGTCGGAAACTGGTCTCGACACCATTCAGTGTCTGATGGGTGATTGCCTGGACAGCCGCCAGAATCCTTTCTCTCATATCTTCTGGCATCGTCGAGGGAGTGGATTAAACCTCCTGCTTCACAGCTTCCCATAATAAGAAGTCCAATGATGTTAAGTCTGGCGATCTTGGCGGGAATTCACGAATTGCACTACCGATACCAATCCATCGGGTAAGTTGCATTAAGGTACCTTCTGACAGGTAAGGTCTGACGTGCATGGGCGCCGTCATGTTGAAACTACATACGTGCTCGTATGTGTAGGGTGATATTTTCTAGTAAAAGAAGCACAAGATTCTGGAGAATATGAAGATAGCGCGAGCCGTTCAACATTTCGCCATAAAATACAGGACCCAGCACGTAATCTCCAACTATGCCCGCCCAAACATTGATTGATCACAGTCTCTGTGTTCGGTGATCTCGTTGAAAGTGAGGATTTGCTTCCGCCCAGTAGTGTGCGTTATGGGGATTGACTCCTCCCATGTTGTCGAAGTTTGTCTCCTTTGTAAAGAGAGTGCGTGTGAAGGAAAAAGGTGAAAAATGTCAGGCGTCTTTCAGGATCCCCAGGCTCAATTGCTTGGATGATATGTAAGCGATATGTTTGGAATTTAAAGTATCTTAAAACACGAGATACCGTTGATCGAAGCGCGCCATGCATTCGCTGAATCTGTCAAGTCGGAAGGTGTGGATCTTCAGCGACGATAGCACGAACTCCCGGCGCAAACGCCTCTCTCGGGCCCGTCTTTCGTCTCTGCCTTTTCAAGGTCCCTCTTTCATCTCGTCTTAACAGAGACTTAATTGTAACCTTCGTGGGATGAAGGGCATCTGGATACCTTTCGGCATACAATTTTTGCACGGTTACGTAATTATAGCGACTCTCACTATTTCTAACGGCGTGTAATCAGCCATTTCTGCCAGATTATAGTCGAAAAGTAAATTGTATTGATTACTTTTACTGTTATTGGTTTTCTTAGGTTTATCGTTCAACGAAACATCCGGCAAGCGTGTTGCAGGACAACTGTCTTATGACAGTGTACGCGACGCGTTTGTTTACACATGCTTGCTGTTGTGTACGCCACAACGTGAAGCCAAAACATACAGTATTCAAGTGCGCTCTTTCAGAAAATTACTTAGGTGTCGAATGGATGTGTGTCTTTCATGAGGGCACCTTTACATATCTCGATACTGACGTAAATAATAAAACAATGAAATATCCCATGATAATCAGTCCTTTTCAAATGAGAAGGCAGAAACAAAAGACGGGCCCGAGAAAATCTATTGCGAGATAAGGTGACCCAGATAAATTTTTCTCTTATGGGCTCCATTTTGAGAGTAATTTTGCTTGTACGCATTTGCAAAAACTTCATCAGAGTCTCACGATACGAGATTCATCAGAGTTCGACGAAGTGGAATTTTTCTAAATCCCTTAACACACATTTTTTATAAGTCCATAAGAGAAAAAATTGTGCGAGTCACGCCATAATCATTCTAAGTGATCACAGCCGAGAAATTTTCAGAGTCTCCAACCGGTCACGATTTCAAATTCCCCCACAAGGACGCTTATTAGTTAGCCTCAAAGCCCCGTTCTTCTCTTCTCTGACTGTGCCGGTACAAGCACAGTGCTGATCTCTGATTCGGCACCCTCCAAGTGTTGCACTTTGGGTTCCACTAATGCCGATGGTGTTTGCTTTCAGGTTAATCCCTACTGAGGAATTTCAAAGCCATTTTTCAAGTTCACCAAAATATCACCACGGACAGTGTGGTGTCACCGCAAGACACCACACTTGCTAGGTGGTAGCTTTAAATCGGCCGCGGTCCATTAGTACATATCGGACCCGCGTGTCGCCACTGGCAGTGATCGCAGACCGAGCGCCACCACACGGCAGGTCTCGAGAGACTTACGAGCACTCGCCCCAGTTGTACGGACGACTTAGCTAGCGATGCACACTGACGAAGCCTCGCTCCTTTGCAGAGCAGATAGTTAGAATAGCCTTCAGCTAAGTCCATGGCTACGACCTAACAAGGCGCCATTAGCCTTATATAGCTAAGAGTCTCACTTGTATCGCCACAATCTCCAGATGTACAACAAGGATGGATTAAAGTTAAGTATTCCAGAAGCTACGTACTTTTCTTTATAGCATTCATTACGTATCCTGTTTCAGACCTCACGCCATCCTTCGTGAGCTTATAGCGTGCATTGCGGTCCCCTCTAACCACACTGTGTCGGCACTTCTGTCGACACATCAGACAGAGTTCAGAAACCGTACAAGATTTCCATTGAAAATTTTTACCGATCTCGCTTCGTGCTCGAGATACTGGTAATCTGGGAAAAAATGTTCCTTACAAACTATGCGTATATTTTCGCTTAGAACACGAATATGAACAAAAAATAGGGGTTACCATTTGCAAAACTGAACTTGACCTTGGTCTGACCTTGAAAACAGGGTTCAAGGTCATTTAGAGGTAACCATTCCATGACGCTCATCAAGCCTTACATGTTTTACTAGAGAGTTTTTTTTTTTTTTTTTTTTTGCAGAGATGTCGGCCGGTATACATTAAAATGGGACACCCTGTACAGCAACGTCCTCTCGATGGTCATCACAGCAGCAGTGAATCGTTTCCTGAGCTGTCCCGGTGTTCCTGGCAGTGGGAGTACGTAGAAACGATCCTTAATGTACCCCCCAGAGGAAAAAGTGATAAGGTGTTACGCGACCTGTCGGCCGGTGGAAAGGGGTGCGGGGGGCCGAGCAGGGTAACAGAGAGTTTGTGAGACTTGCACAGAGTGACACCTATACAGAGAGGGAATGTGTTGGCATTTGCACGAAGCCTAGGACACTGTAGAACGTGCACAAAGTGTTCCAGGAGTAAGATACACTACCATATCCACCGCTATCTGCAACGTATTCTAGGGGAAAAAAATGGTTCAAATGGCTCTGAGCACTATGGGACTTTACATCTATGGTCATCAGTCCCCTAGAACTTAGAACTACTTAAACCTAACTAACCTAAGGACATCACACAACACCCAGCCATCACGAGGCAGAGAAAATCCCTGACCCCGCCGGGAATCGAACCCGGGAACCCGGGCGTGGGAAGCGAGAACGCTACCGCACGACCACGAGATGCGGGCTATTCTAGGGAAGGCCAAAGCTCATTTCCTGCACTAAATTCCCCGTCCCCACACCTTCGTAGCGTGCGTGGCTTTCTCTCAGAATTCAGTACTGTAGCTGACCTCTGGCAAGTAGTGTTCCGTATTTTAGTGCTGAGATAATGGAGTTCACCGAGATCACCAAAGAGAAAACCTTACTGATTTAGTCGGTCTTTGTGGCCGAGCGGTTCTAGGCGCTTCAGTCCGGAACCGTGCTGCTGCTACGGTCGCAGGTTCGAATCCTGCCTCGGGCATGGATGTGTGTGATGTCCTTATGTTAGTTAGGTTTAAGTAGTTCTAAGTCTGGGGGACTGATGACCTCAGATGTTAAGTCCCATAGTGCTTAGACCCATTTGAACCATTTTGAACGTTACTGATTTACAACAGGCATTGGTATATAGTGGGCTGTACAAACAAACAAGGAGTGACTTACTGGCGTCGTGTTAACTTTAGAAACAATAAATGCACAGGAATAGTACCCACAAAAAATACCACAGTGTTTGGGTAGCCCATTGTATTCCAGATGAAGCTGCAAATGAATTGCGAAAACATTTTGTCAGCGCAAAGAAACGGGCTAAAGAAACTGATGCTACAGTTTCATCAGTTTACGTTTAATAGTAGGGAAGCCCTTCAATCGAAGCTACGGTTTCGTAACATCATTACCATCACACAGAAATTCGAAACAATCGTTACAACGCTTTAGGCGAAAATATATGGGAACTGCACCAGAACCCGCCTATTCTGGAGGAATGTTCTTGCAAGGAAATAATTTGTTAATGGATGATGTTAACAAATTTTTAGTTGCAGATGGTATAAGGGGACCGAATGACAGACTACTGATGTTTGCCGGTTTATGAAACTCAGAATCAGTGTTTGTGGCTGGAACGTTCGATAGTTCGAGGAAGCAGTTTGGACAGTTGTTTATACTCTACGCTGACCTTAATAGTTCTAGGGAGGAAACAAAAACCATTCCAGTTATTTATCCTTTGCTGCCAAATACAAAAAAAAAATTCAAATGTGTGTGAAAACTTATGGGACTTAATTGCCAAGTTCATCAGTCCTTAAGTTTACACACTACTTAACTATGAAACTCAGAATCATTGTTTGTGGATGGAACGTTCGATAGTTCGAGGAAGCATTTTGGACAGTTGTTTATACTCTACGCTGACCTTAATAGTTCTAGGGAGGAAACAAAAACCATTCCAGTTATTTATCCTTTGCTGCCAAATACAAAAAAAAAAAATTCAAATGTGTGTGAAAACTTATGGGACTTAATTGCCAAGTTCATCAGTCCTTAAGTTTACACACTACTTAACTATGAAACTCAGAATCATTGTTTGTGGATGGAACGTTCGATAGTTCGAGGAAGCATTTTGGACAGTTGTTTATACTCTACGCTGACCTTAATAGTTCTAGGGAGGAAACAAAAACCATTCCAGTTATTTATCCTTTGCTGCCAAATACAAAAAAAAAAAAAAAAAATCAAATGTGTGTGAAAACTTATGGGACTTAATTGCCAAGTTCATCAGTCCTTAAGTTTACACACTACTTAACCTAACGACAAATACACACACCCATGCCCGAGGGAGGACTCGAACCTCCGCCGGGAACAGCCCCATAGACCGCTCGGCTAATCCCGCGGGGCGCCAAATACTCGTACAAAAGTGAGTAACATATGAACGTTCCCTTCAAGCTATTAAAACTAGCGTACTTGGATGATGGATTTCGAAATTGCCAAGCACCTAACAGTTTGTTTCCTGGAACAGAGGTGAATGCTTGGCTTGCAGTTTACGGAAACAACGCTTTGCGGAAACAAGTTCAATGTTCCTGCCGCGTTCCAGTCGACAAGGAAAACGAGGAAATACGCTGTCACATAAGAATGTGTTCTGCTCTAGGTCATCTTCCTCTGGAAATGTTGGATGATATATGGATATGGTGTCTGTTCTTTCGGACATGTTCGAAAGAACAGACACCATTGCTGACCTGCAGCCGTCTAGAAAGAAATTAGAATTATACATTGATACCTTCAACTGCTGACGGGCGTTGACGTATATCAACGAGGACAGGTGAAAATGTGTGCCACGACCAGGACCCGAACCCGGGATCTCCTACTTACATGGCAGACGCTCTATCCATCTTTTTTCTTATTTTTATTTTTATTTTTATCGAAGGATCAGGAAGAGGATGTAGTGGGTTTGTCGATGTTGTTTTATTTATTTATTTATTTAATTTTTATAACATTTTTTTGTATTATAGATTTATTTTTGTTTCATTACAAAGAAAGATCCTACAACTGCCGTAGCCGAGCGTCCGAGTCGTCTTCTCGTCTGTTGGGAGGGGTTCCCCCCTATTCCGTCCGTAGAGGATCAACATGCTCCAGGAACGCCCCAGTGAGCAGGAGGATCCGCAAATAATGAACCTAAATAATTTGCGAAACGAGTTCTGTACTTCGGGTGGCGGCTGAAAGCTGCATGTGTTGTCATCAATAGGGACCAAAAGTCGAGTGTGCCTTTGGGAGCATCGCAAAATATGTAGAAAACGGCCATGCCTTTTAGCCAGTTAACGGCGTTCGTTCTGGTTGATGGAATGTATACGCCGTCGGGGCGCAATACGTCATCAGGGGAGATAGACTCCGGCAATCGCCGCAAGAGTAACGCCAGCATGCGCTGCGTCAGTAGCCAGCACACGCTGGTCGCGGCACACGTCAGACGGTGTGCATCCGAGTCAGCGACTGAGCATGTCGGACACAAGGGGTCGTCCGTCAGATGTTGTCCTGCAGCAGAGCACGTGTCTGGTGTAGGAGCCGACGGTACGTAGCCGCCGCCGTGCGGCGGACATTGCTATAGAATTGCACTCCTAAACACTTGAGTACGGGCACCTTGTCAAAGGGCACCGCCGTTGTGTGGGAAAGCCCCTCTCCGACATCTGACGAGTAGCGAACTTCCCATTCATAACCACGTACCACAATGAACGCACCGTCGTAGGTAGAAAAGGCGTGTGTACCGCTCGCCACACCGTGTTCCAGGCAACTTCAGGATGTCTGTGGGTGACCGTATTTACAGGCTGCTGCTGTTGATAGAGGCGATAATAGTCTTTTGTGCTGGGCTTCCGTGTCGTCGGAAGTTCTGACCGTAAGTAGCTGAAGTCAATCAAGAACTCTCTGATGTGGGTGGGTGCCGATGAAATGTGTCCTACAGAAACCGGGGGATGCAGTGAGTGTGGTGCCACTTCCGCTATCAGGATGCCCGTCAGAGTGGCGTGGGCAAAGGTCCACTTGCGACGCATTGTGTTGAGATAAAGCGATCGCGCACGGTTATATACATGAATTAAACCGATACCGCCCGCCCGCTGCGGCAGTGCCAGGGTGGCGTATCGGACTTTAAAAACCAGACCGGTGCTTACGAAATGTCCATATGCTGCTTGAAATCTGTTGGCCATCGTAGCCGTCAAGGGAAGGATATGCGCAAAATAGTTCAGTTTTGAGACAAGATAGGTGTTGACATAACGTGTTCTGAGGAGCATATCCAAGCGACGCAGTTTGTTGTCCTGCAGCAGAGCACGTGTCTGGTGTAGGAGCCGACGGTACGTAGCCGCCGCCGTGCGGCGGACATTGCTATAGAATTGCACTCCTAAACACTTGAGTACGGGCACCTTGTCAAAGGGCACCGCCGTTGTGTGGGAAAGCCCCTCTCCGACATCCATGTATTTTGTCTTCTTCACGTTGATGACGCTCCCAGCGACCGCCCCGTACTGGCGTAGCCACTGTAGCGCCATATGCATTTCATCCTCTGATCTGGCCAGGAACACCACGTCATCGGCGAATGCACCACAACGAAAGGTCACGTCCCGCAAGGAGATACCAGTTAACCGCTGCCGTAGACCATGTAAAGCTGGTTCAAGCGCTGCAGCAAATAATATACCCGACAGGGGGCACCCTTGTCACACTGACCGTCCAACAACAATGTGACCAGACTGATAACCGTTGACCATCACGCGGGAGCGCGCTCCGTGGACCAGTCGAAGGACCACCTGCGCAGACTCTGGAGAGAGGCCCATGTGTTGCAAAACTGCGCGTAAGAAGCCGTGGTCGACGCGGTCGAATGCGTGGTCAAAATCTACGTCGACAAGGGCGCCTCGTATTTTGCAGGCCGCCGTCAAAGCAATTACGTCGCGGTATGCTCCTAACACCGTATGAATGTTGCTGACACCACCTAAACATGTCTGACCGGTGTGGATGGCTTTCCCGATAGCGGTGTGGAGGATACGGGCGAAGAACTTGTAGTCGTTGTTGAGGAGTGTGAGTGAGCGAAAATCCTGCCACCTACAACCACCATTCGGTTTCGGTACTGGGATCAAGATGCCTTCTGTGAATTCTGTGGGGACAGTGAAATCAAGGCGGATCAGGTCTTGAAACATTTGGAGCCACTTGTCACCCATAAGGTGGTAAAAAGTGCGGTAGAATTCCAGGGGTAAACCGTCCGGTCCAGGCGACTTGTTCGGTGCTCCACGTGCCAAGGCCGATGTCAGCTCGTCGGGTGTAATGGGCAACAGCAGGCTATCATCGGGTGCCACGTCCCGAGGGGCGGGAAAATCGTGCAACAGCTCGTCATAATCACGTACATTTCGCGGATCTTCCATGTACAAGGTCCCATAGTGTCTGGCGAACGTGTGTGCGATGTCCGTCTGTGTCACTGCGCGGTCGCCCTCCTCCGTGTTTACCGCCGTAATGAGCTGACGTTTGCGGTGGCGCCTCTCGCGCACAATGTGATACACTGACGCTATTTTGTTGGGGATACAGTCTTGCACTCGCGCACGGATGCGGACACCTTCTAGCTGCTCTGTCCTGATGCGAAGTAGACGAGCTTTGATGCGTTGTACGGACATCTGACGTTCGGGAGACGGCGGTTGCGTCGCCAGCTCACGTAACGCTGTATAGTAAAATTCCGATGTTGCCCTTTGCCAGTTCGATCTGTCACGCCCGTAGGCCTTCAAGGTCTTTCGGAGTGCAGGTTTGACACATCCCAGCCACCACAGCAACGTGGAAGCATGCATGGGCAGGCGTCTGATACATCGACGCCACGTGTCAGTGACTGCTCGTCGACACGCGTCCTCGCGAAGGAGGGAGACGTTCAGCGTCCACGGGCCCCTGCTGCGTCTCGTGAGTTGTCGGGGCAAGATGACATTGCAGATGTACGCGAGATGGTCCGTGAAGGCCGTCGGCCAAGTTCTGCATCACGGGTTGCTGTGCGGAGGGCACGCGAGACGTATATCCGGTCCAGACGACTGGCAGAATGGCTGGTAAAGTGCGTATATCCACTCTCGGTCCCATGATGTAAGAGCCATGTGTCGTGGAGCGCGAGATCACGTATCAATGCTTGTAGAGCCGGGCATGGGACGTAATGCGGTATCTGGTCCTCGGGCCGCAGAACACTGTTAAAATCGCCGCCCACTATGTAATGGTCCATATTTCCTTGCAAAAGTGGGGCTACCTCCTTCGAATAGAAGACATGCCTGTCATCACGGTGCGAATTACCGGAGGGAGCGTAGACGTTAATGAGGCGGACTGCGCCAAGTGTGAGTGCGATGCCTCGCCCGTTCGGCAAGTACATCGCGTCCGTCGCGTCTATGCCATCTCGGAGAAGGATGGCAGTTCCTCCTGCGCCATCACCTGATGGTAGGCTGTAGGTGGTGTAGCCATATAGGTCTAAACGCAGCTCGGGACGGACCTCCTGGAGGAGGGCAATGTCCAAGTCTGCCGCTCTGATCATGTCGTGTAACATGCGGGTCTTGACAGTGGAGTGGACACCATTTACATTGACTGTTCCCACACGGTATGACTGAGACATATCAAGTGGCGGAGGCAGTGTGCCGGTGCAAGCCCACAGTGATCTCACACACCACACAGCCATCCATCTGCATGCTGTACATTACTGTGCCGTATGAGTCCCTGATTGGCAGAGCCCTCCGGGCTCAATGTCAGCCATGGGCTCTGGTGGAGATATCGATGTTTTCTGTGCATCATCTGCCTCCATATCGTCTGCCCAATCAAAAAGAGACGATTGTGATGTCATTGGGGGGTGGTCACTTTCGCAGGAGCCCACATTTTGGGAGTCGACGCAATGCGCCTCGTTTTCTGGGCCACCAGATTTAGGAGAGTGTTCCTTGTCTTCAGGCACCTTCTGGTGAATGATGCCACTGGAGTCCGTAGCAATTGTGGACGAGTCAACGAAGTTGATGTCTTCCGCCGGCTTCACATCCCTGTCCTGTTCTTCAGCTGACAATCGCCTCTTCTTGTGTCGCTTGGGTGATTTTTGCTTTCGGGTCCGAGATTCGACATCCACTGGAGGGCGGGGCTCGATACAGTCTCGGTCGCTAGGAATCCCTGTGTCAGATCCCGACAGTGACGATGGCTGGGTGCCCACGACGCTGCGGTGGGCAGAGGCTGTAGGAACCTCTGCACCGTTGGGTTGCGGTGTAGCCATATAGGTCTAAACGCAGCTCGGGACGGACCTCCTGGAGGAGGGCAATGTCCAAGTCTGCCGCTCTGATCATGTCGTGTAACATGCGGGTCTTGACAGTGGAGTGGACACCATTTACATTGACTGTTCCCACACGGTATGACTGAGACATATCAAGTGGCGGAGGCAGTGTGCCGGTGCAAGCCCACAGTGATCTCACACACCACACAGCCATCCATCTGCATGCTGTACATTACTGTGCCGTATGAGTCCCTGATTGGCAGAGCCCTCCGGGCTCAATGTCAGCCATGGGCTCTGGTGGAGATATCGATGTTTTCTGTGCATCATCTGCCTCCATATCGTCTGCCCAATCAAAAAGAGACGATTGTGATGTCATTGGGGGGTGGTCACTTTCGCAGGAGCCCACATTTTGGGAGTCGACGCAATGCGCCTCGTTTTCTGGGCCACCAGATTTAGGAGAGTGTTCCTTGTCTTCAGGCACCTTCTGGTGAATGATGCCACTGGAGTCCGTAGCAATTGTGGACGAGTCAACGAAGTTGATGTCTTCCGCCGGCTTCACATCCCTGTCCTGTTCTTCAGCTGACAATCGCCTCTTCTTGTGTCGCTTGGGTGATTTTTGCTTTCGGGTCCGAGATTCGACATCCACTGGAGGGCGGGGCTCGATACAGTCTCGGTCGCTAGGAATCCCTGTGTCAGATCCCGACAGTGACGATGGCTGGGTGCCCACGACGCTGCGGTGGGCAGAGGCTGTAGGAACCTCTGCACCGTTGGGTTGCGGCGTCGTCGCCGGCGCTGACTCTCCAACGGAGCTGGCAGCGGCTTGAGGAGGTAGCAGGTTTTGATCATCCATCACATCATGTCGTGCCGCCTCCACATATGTTAGCGGGAGAGAGGTCATAGTGGATCGTTGGGGAAGTTCATTGCGGGGCACCCGAACGAGGCGGCGCTGCAGACACTCAGTTCCAACATTGCCCTCCTGGCCGCAGCCCGAGCAGGTCCTCGGTTGTCCATCATATATAACAACTGCGCGGCACCCACCAACGAAAATATATGATGGAACGTGCTTCTTAAGTTCTATGCGCACTTGTCGTACCCCGTTAAGGACAGGGTACGTTTCGAATGTGTTCCATTTCTCCTCTGTGTGGCTCAGAACTGTGCCGTATGGCCGCAGCACATCAACGACTAGGTTGGCAGGAACTTCGAACGGTAGTTCAAAGATGCGCACGGTACGCACCCCCAGACCAGCATGGTCAACTCCTACCACGCTCATGTTACCGTCTGCGTGACAGAAGCGAAAGCCGTTTGCGGATCGTTGGAGTAATCTGTCGGAGGCCGCTTCGTCAGTTTGAGGTACACTGTGCTGGTTACAATAGACAGATGAATTCCTATCAGTTCTTGTGGTTCGATGTGCATGATGTCTCGTAGAAACCGTTCAATTTCATGGGCCTTCGGTCTCGTGTACGATGTGTTGAACGTTAGTTTGATTGTAGCTTTTCGATATGAGAACGCCATGTCGGGTCGGTACAGGTACTATACGGCAATACAACGACGCGACCGCGCGCTAGCGGGTAAACAACAAAATCTGCGGAGCTTCTTCTTCTGTGCGGATGCACACATGTTACCCGAACTCTTACGGGACTTGGTAACAATGTCTTCCACGAGTAACGAGTGTGTTGGCGAGGGACACTACGAATGCAGCGTGTGGACATATAAGGTGAGAATGGGGGTCTCGCGGGAGGCGTGCGTGAGATAGTTCGTGCAGTCGCACTATCCTCTGTGCCCTCGGTGGCTCACAGTCAGCCTTCGGCGGCGCGTAGGTTCGGACGGTGTTTACGTCCCTGCCGCACGTCTGCGCGAGAGGTGTTTACGTTAAGTGTGTAGCGGTGTGTCGCGGTATACCTAGAACGAATCATGGCCTTGTCGTTCCGCAAATAGACACTGAAATTTAGTTTTGTTAACGAATATGCTCGACCGAAGGCTTACGAGATCGAACGTTATTTACGGGACGAGGTGAAAATCGAACCTGACGTTCTAGTTGGAATACACTTATCTATAGTCAGCAGCGTGGTCTATGTCAAGCTCATAAATGAAGCGGCATGTGACGAACTACTACTTCGACGCCGACAAGGACTTCGTTTCTGTCATTCGGACGGGAATGTTGGAGCGGTAACAGTTGAACACGCCGGCATGGGCCTCCGAACGATCCGCGTCTTTGAGCTTGCATTCGAAGTGCCAGAAGAATTGGTGACAGACGCCCTGCGTCCTTACGGAACGGTCCTATCCCACGTGGCTGAAAAATGGGCGAGTTTCAAGACGTATCCTGTCCTCAATGGCGTCAGACAAATACGGATCGAACTCCGAAAACACGTCCCGTCATACTTGTACATCGCCGATTGTAGGGCGATTGTCATTTACGACGGACAACCAAGGACGTGCTCTGGATGTGGGAAGGAGGGACACATACGTTCTGAGTGTGCTCAACGAAGGATATTACAGCTGCCACGGGATGATCTACCCCTCACGCCGCATCCGGCTGTGCTCCGCATGACTTACGTCGCCGAATTACGCGATGACATGGGCCGCGAGACAGACGCGTACCAGAACACACAGACAGCGGCGGATCGTGGCGAGCCACAGAAAGACGACGTTGCGCTGGACCGCCTGCAGCAGTCACAGGACGCCCTCTCTTCGGTTCCGCTTGCGGCCCCTTCAGATAAGGCACTTGGAGACGTCGATAATACGACGGCGCACGATTCCGACGTCCCCCACGAACAACTGGAGACCATGCTGACCTCTGATTCCGAGGCCCGGCAACGTAAACAGCGATCACCAAAACGCCGGAAGAAGCGCCGCCTCACGGTGAGAACGACCACTCTGATCTAGCAGACAATTCTGAGAAGTTTACGGGTACAGAACAGACGACCATGGATACAGAAGAACTGCCTAGCGTGGATGCAACGGTGGCCAGCGGGACGGCGGCACGACCTACCGCTGACGATGCTCCAGACACAGCGAAGGAGCTAGACAGACGGCAGCAGCCTACTGAGGAGGCTACGGCGCCTGCACCGCACGACAACGATGGGACACTAGGGGACTGGTCAGAAGAGCCACCCCCGTGGGGAACAGATGATGCCGGAGGAACTGCTCCCACGCACTCTCCCGGTGTAAGACCATATGGCAGACCACATGAGGAGACGGCGGGGGACGTTAGTCCGACAGCAGTCTATGTACGGCAAAATTAGCGACCGTACGGTACCTTATCTACGTTGACCACCATGCAACAAGCTTATCGGATAGGGTCTGTTAACATCAATAGCATTGGGACGCCGGTAAAAATCAAGATGCTCAGTGACATGATAAAGGCTGCGGATTTAGACATAGCACTATTACAAGAAGTTCGGGTACTTCCCCCCTCGGACTTTTACGGTTACGACATTTACTGTTCCCCGTGTGACGAGAGAGGCGTTGGCACAGCTATACTATTAAAGGAAGGGATACGTGCAGACGAAGTAGAGTATTTGCCTTCTGCCCGTGGTACGGCCGTGACCATAGGTGGAATACGTTTGATCAACATATACGCACCGTCAGGCTCGGATAAGAGAAGGGACAGAGCAGATTTTTACGCCCATGAGGTTGCACCGTTGTTCCAGGGACGATACGATGGTTGCATACTCGGCGGAGATTTTAATTGTGTGCTCGACAGAAAGGACCAACAACCTAACTATACTACTAGCCAAGAACTTAGGGAGCTGGTCAACGGGATGGAATTAGTCCATACATGGGACCTGAAGTATCGCACCAACCAGGATATACATTTTTTACTAGCCATTCCGCGGGCCGTTTGGACCGGATCTACGTTTCAAGAGCGTTAGCAATGTCGACGGTGGACGCAGAAATATGGCCGACAGCGTTTACAGACCACGAGGCATATATTTGTACGGTTAACCTTGATAGACAGCAGGTATGGAGATGGAGGGGTAATTGGAAGATGAACGTCTCCCACCTGCGAGATGCAGAATGCCGACGCATGGTGGAGGACGCGTGGCATGGCTGCCTCCGTCGACGAAATTCTTTCGGTTCTGTCCTGCAGTGGTGGATCGAGTGCGCGAAGACAGCTTTACGGAGGACGTTAATAGATTACAGGAAGGAGATTTCTCACTGGCAGCGCACGACCTCTGAGTTTTACTTTACGGCTCTCCGGGAACTGTTAGCTCAACCACCTACACCAGGACGCCAGACGGCCGTCCACCGAGTTAAGGCGAAGCTGGTACAACTTGCGACGCAGAGGATGGCAGGTACGATGATACGCGCGAGGTCGCAGGATTTCCTGTCCAACGAGGTTCCCTCGATGCATTATGTGATAAAGGAAGAAGAAGACGCAGGAATTTAATATATGAAATCGATCTCGGCGATGGCCGTCGTTTTACAACACAAAGGGGCATAGCACAGGCGTTCACGGATCATTTTAGCAGATTCTATGCGAGCAACGGGGAAGGTCAGAGGGAGCTGGGGAACGTCCTGGAAGAGATCCCAGACGCGACGAGTGTGAACGGGGAAGCAGACGGGTTATCTGAAATTACGTGTGAAGAGCTGGAGGAAGCGATTACACGAGGTGCTTGCAACAAGTCCCCAGGTCCAGATGGATTCCCGTTGGAATTTTACCGTGCCTTTGTGACCATTATGACACCGATGTGGCTATGTATGTTTAATGAGCTTCTGCGGCAAGAAGTACCAGTTCACATTCAATTCACGGAAGGGCTCATGATACCGATACCGAAGCCCCGTGGTGGCAAACGGCCTTGTGATTATCGCCCCTTGACCCTCCTTAATAGTGACTACAAGATCTTCATGCGCATCCTGGGAAGTCGTATCAAAACGTCGCTGGAGAATCGAATACATGCCTATCAGACTTGTCTTGGCGGCATCAGTAACATCCACACAGCTTTGGGAGACTATCGTGACGTCGTCGCCCTCGCAGCTGCATGCCGCCTCCGGGAGGCGATGGTACAGTAGATTTCGATCATGCTTTTGATCGCGTGGATCATGTGTACCTCGCGCCGGTGATGAACAGGATGGGTGTCTCGCCATTATTGACCAATGCTGTGATGCGGCTGTTGCATGGCGCCAGATCAGCGATGGTGGTCAACGGAGGGAGAACTGAGTATTTTAAGATCTTAAGATCAGTGAGACAGGGTTGCCCCTCGTCGATCCTCCTTTATGCGATCGTCTTAGAAGCGTGTCTCGTAGGCCTTCGCCGCCGTCTTAACGGGATCTCCCTACGGCCTTTATCATTCAAATGCAGAGCATATGCGGATGATATTGTGTTCCTCGTACGGAATGAGAGGGAGACTCAAACAGCACTGGATTGGCTACAGATGTATGGGATGGCAGCTGGAAGTGTGGTCAACTACCGAAAATCACAATTCATGTATGTGGGGCGTGGACTAGAACCAGGAACGGAAGGACCCTTACCTGCGGTGGAAACCCTCCGCTGTTTGGGTATCACTTTTCATAAAGAGACAGCGAGAACGGCTGCGGACAACTACCGAAGACTGTTACTCAGAGTCCGCACGGCAGTACGACTAAACGCCCTACGGTCGATGGATATGCTGCAGCGAGTGTTACTCGTCAACCTTTATCTCGCGCCCATGATGTGCCACCTGACACACCTTCTCCCCTTGATGCGCACGATGGCTATGAGGATTCAGGCGGATTTTGGGTACTATGTGTGCCTGGGACAACTCTTTAAGGTACGGTACAACACGCTTACCCTCCCAGCGCGAGAGGGGGGCGTTGGTTTAGTGAACGTGCACGAGAAGGCGCGTGCCATGTATATTAATACTATGCTCAAACGGTGGCGCAACAGGAATCACTCGCTTACGGGGACGATCATCGAAGAACTCGTACCAACATCGCATCTTCCTCCAGTCAGTGTCGGCCATATATCGCCTCCTTTAACGTATGTGCGCACGTTCATCGTGGAACACAGTTACGTTCGAGAGCGTTACCGACGACCCGACAGTCGACATCGAAGGACGTGTACCATCTACTTCTTCGACAGATCGCCCGGAATAGGGTGGAACGCAAACATCCAGCTGTTAATTGGCACGTGGTGTGGCGCACGGTCCACCACCCCCACCTACCTACATCAGTGAGATTAACATGGTACATTGTCGTCAACCGAAAATACCCTACAAATGATAACAAGTACGCAATACATTTGGCGGATTCGCCCTTGTGTCAGCAATGCGGCGTACTGGATGCGGACGACCATCGGCTGGTCTGCGGCGAGGCATTGGCTGTCTGGACTCTCGCAAGAAAGATAATAGCGTTCATGCGGAGCACTATCTATACAGCAGTCTGTTCTGACATAGTATTTTTTCCAGAGGAAACGTATTTTCCGCGTCATAAGACGAACGCAGTGGCGTGGATCACAGGTATGACGGTCCATTACATCTATAGAGACACACATACGAACTTACTGAACGTCCTGGATTACTGGCAATACTTGCACGATGGACACACAAAACTATTACGGCTACAAAAGTACAAGGATTGGTATGCCAATTTCCTAGTAACGGTTTTTGCGGACCCGCCATATACTTGGGGTGTGCCGTGGTGCGCAAAGATGAGCGGCGGTGCTTTCGTTGTGCAACCGACCAAGTAATGTGATCGACTAAGAACACTATGCGAGTATGCGACCTACGAAAAACTCACGCTTGAACAGTTAGTAAATGGATGTACTTCAAATTTTGTTTTCATATCCGAAATACTTTTCTTTAGGGTGCCGGAGGTGGCCCCACTTTGATTTTGTTGTTATTTCATGCTGCATGGTAGGACGGCAGCGAGGTTCCTTCCAGAACAGTTATCATGTGTCAGGACGTACTATGTTTATTTTGTGAATAATAAATTTCTGTTTCTCCTACCTTCCTTCATATAAAATAAATAAATAAAAACCCCTCACTCCCAAAAAAAATGAATTTGGAAGAGAACTAAAAAAAGAAAGATGGTTAGAGCATCTGCCACGTAAGCAGGGGATCCAAAAAAAAAGATGGACAGAGCGTCTGCCATGTAAGCAGGAGATCCTGCGTTCGAGTCCCGGTCAGGGCACATATTTTCACCTGTCCCCGTTGATATATATCAACGCCCGTCAGCAGCTGAAGGGTATTTTTTTGGTCATCAGTCTACTTACTGGTTTGATGCGGCCCGCCACGAATTCCTTTCCTGTGCTAACCTCTTCATCTCAGAGTAGCACTCGCAACCTACGTCCTCAATTATTTGCTTGACGTATTCCAATCTCTGTCTTCCTCTACAGTTTTTGCCCTCTACAGCTCCCTCTAGTACCATGGAAGTCATTCCCTCATGTCTTAGCAGATGTCCTATCATCCTGTCCCTTCTCATCAGTGTTTTCCACATATTCCTTTCCTCTCCGATTCTGCGTAGAACCTCCTCATTCCTTACCTTATCAGTCCACCTAATTTTCAACATTCGTCTATAGCACCACATCTCAAATGCTTCGATTCTCTTCTGTTCCGGTTTTCCCACAGTCCATGTTTCACTACCATACAATGCTGTACTCCAGTCGTACATCCTCAGAAATTTCTTCCTCAAATTAAGACCGGTATTTGATATTAGTAGACTTCTGTTGGCCAGAAATGCCTTTTTTGCCATAGCGAGTCTGCTTTTGATGTCCTCCTTGCTCCGTCCGTCATTGGTTATTTTACTGCCTAGGTAGCAGAATTCCTTAACTTCATTGACTTCGTGACAATCAATCCTGATGTTAAGTTTCTCGCTGTTCTCATTTCTAGTACTTCTCATTACCTTCGTCTTTCTCAGATTTACTCTCAAACCATACTGTGTACTCATTAGACTGTTCATTCCGTTCAGCAGATCATTTAATTCCTCTTCTCTTTCACTCAGGATAGCGATGTCATCAGCGAATCGTATCATTGATATCCTTTCACCTTGTATTTTAATTCCACTCCTGAACGTTTCTTTTACTTCCATCATTGCTTCCTCGGTGTACAGATTGAAGAGTAGGGGCGAAAGGCTACAGCCTTGTCTTACACCCTTCTTAATACGAGCACTTCGTTCTTGATCGTCCACTCTTATTATTCCCTCTTGGTTGTTGTACATATTGTATATGACCCGTCTCTCCCTATAGCTTACGCCTACTTTTTTCAGAATCTCGAACAGCTTGCACCATTTTATATTGTCGAACGCTTTTTCCAGGTCGACAAATCCCATGAAAGTGTCTTGATTTTTCTTTAGCCTTGCTTCCATTATTAGCCGTAACGTCAGAATTGCCTCTCTCGTCCCTTTACTTTTCCTAAAGCCAAACTGATCGTCACCTAGCGCATTCTCAATTTTCTTTTCCATTCTTCTGTATATTATTCTTGTAAGCAGCTTCGATGCATGAGCTGTTAAGCTGATTGTGCGATAATTCTCGCACTTGTCAGCTCTTGCGTCTTCGGAATTGTGTGGATGATGCTTTTCCGAAAGTCAGATGGTATGTCCCCAGACTCATACATGTTACACGCCAACGTGAATAGTCGTTTTGTTGCCACTTCCCCCAATGATTTTAGAAATTCTGATGGGATGTTATCTATCCCTTCTGCCTTATTTGACCGTAAGTCCTCCAAAGTTCTTTTAAATTCCGATTCTAATACTGGATCCCCTATCTCTTCTAAATCGACTCCTGTTTCTTCTTCTATCACATCAGACAAATCTTCACCCTCATAGAGGCTTTCAATGTATTCTTTCCACCTATCTGCTCTCTCCTCTGCATTTAACAGTGGAATTCCCGTTGCACTCTTAATGTTATCACCGTTGCTTTTAATGTCACCAAAGGTTGTTTTGACTTTCCTGTATGCTGAGTCTGTCCTTCCGACAATCATATCTTTTTCGATGTCTTCACATTTTTCCTGCAGCCATTTCATCTTAGCTTACGTGCACTTCCCATTTATTTCATTCCTCAGCGACTTGTACTTCTGTATTCCTGATTTTCCCGGATCACGTTTGTACTTCCTCCTTTCATCAATCAACTGAAGTATTTCTTCTGTTACCAGTGGTTTCTTCGTAGCTACCTTCTTTGTACCTATGTTTTCCTTCCCAACTTCTGTGATGGCCCTTTTTAGAGATGTCCATTCCTCCTCAACTGTACTGCCTACTGCGCTAGTCCTTATTGCTGAATCTATAGCGTTAGAGAACTTCAAACGTATCTCGTCATTCCTTAGTACTTCCGTATCCCACTTCTTTGCGTATTGATTCTTCCTGACTAATGTCTTGAACTTCAGCCTACTCTTCATCACTACTATATTGTGATCTGAGTCTATATCTGCTCCTGGGTACGCCTTACAATCCAGTATCTGATTTCGGAATCTCTGTCTGACCATGATGTAATCTAATTGAAATCTTCCCGTATCTCCCGGCCTTTTCCGAGTATACCTCCTCCTCTTGTGATTCTTGAACAGGGTATTCGCTATTACTAGCTGAAACTTGTTACAGAACTCAATTAGTCTTTCTCCTCTTTTCTTCCTCGTCCCAAGCCCATATTCTCCTGTAACCTTTTCTTCCACTCCTTCCCCTACAACTGCATTCCAATCGCCCATGACAATTAGATTTTCGTCCTCCTTTACATACTGCATTACCCTTTCAATATCCTCATACACTTTCTCTATCTGTTCATCTTCAGCTTGCGACGTCGGCATGTTTACCTGAACTATCGTTGTCGGTGTTGGTCTGCTGTCGATTCTGATTAGAACAACCCGGTCACTGAACTGTTCACAGTAACACACCCTCTGCCCTACCTTCCTATTCGTAACGAATCCTACACCTGTTATACCATTTTCTGCTGCTGTTGATATTACCCGATACTCATCTGAGCAGAAATCCTTGTCTTCCTTCCACTTCACTTCACTGACCCCTACTATATCTAGATTGAGCCTTTGCATTTCCCTTTTCAGATTTTCTAGTTCCCCTACCACGTACTAGCTTCTGACATTCCACGCCCCGACTCGTAGAACGTTATCCTTTCGTTGATTATTCAATCTTTTTCTCATGGTAACCTCCCCCTTGGCAGTCCCCTCCCGGAGATCCGAATGGGGGACTATTCCGGAATCTTTTGCCAATGGAGAGATCATCATGACACTTCTTCAATTACAGGCCACATGTCCTGTGGATACACGTTACGTGTCTTTAATGCAGTGGTTTCCGTAGCCTTCTGCATCCTCATGTCGTTGATCATTGCTAATTCTTCCGCCTTTAGGGACAATTTCCCACCCCTAGGACAAGAGAGTGCCCTGAACCTCTATCCGCTCCTCCGCCCTCTTTGACAAGGCCGTTGGCAGAATGAGGCTGACTTCTTATGCCGGAAGTCTTCAGCCGCCAATGCTGATTATTTATAAAAATATAGGCAGTGGCGGGGATCGAACGCGGGACCGAAAACGTTTTCATTATGAATCAGAGACGCAACCCTTGACCACGACAGGTATTAAAACATAATGCTAATGCTGGATGATGGTTGGCTGTGTATTCGGGAGAGCACGCCTGGAAACCAAATGCTTGAGGACTTATGATTCTTTAGTGGGCCTGTGGCTCGATAACGAACATATGCCAAGAGAGATGTGGAGTTGCAGTGAAGGCACCATCGCACTAATAACGTCTCAGAAAGATGGAACCGAAGAATAAATAAATTAATATAAAAAATTCATCTTAATGTTTACTCTTTCATGAAAATGAGAGGTGGCATGCCATTCCCTCACTTCACCAGCACTGTCAGTCAGATCAATATTCATATTTTAGGTCATGATCTCCGTGTTACCCAGTACTACATTTGGTATGTGTGATTTATGAGTTGTACACCAGGAAATTGTGGGCAAAATGTTCTTATAACTGCATGAGTAACCTGTAGAGAACTTGTACCCGAGGGGCCGTAGTGGAGGAGAGAGAGAAACGGATTGAAGTGCAAAAATCCTGACTGAATCGACCAGGCTGTGGGAGGCAGCACTCAGTGGATCGTACTTGCAGAGGAACTTCTGTCCATAGCACGCTCCTTCTTTCACTTGGGGTCGGACAGGAGAGCACCGGTTCCAAAACATTTTACCGGGGCCAGGTGGTAGTCCATTACAAAGTTGGCCAGTTGGCGGAAAGTGGTTGGAGGAAGCCATTTAAAAGAGATGGCTGTAAACTGAGGTTTTGTACAAATGGCGGGAACACCATAAAACTCTGTGCATCCTCATGTTAGAAGCTGGAATGATAGCGACAGAGTGGCTGGTGCATGTGTTTAATGGAGGCAAGACTGTATCCCTCCTGACATCAGGAAGCCACCGGTTCTCTTAGCAAGCGGTAAAAACATATATTTCATGGGCACGACTGTCGGGGAAGCTTCCAGAAATTGGAAATGGTCGGCCTAGAAAGATTAGATCTCTCCGTAAATGAGGAACTGTGGTCGCAACTAGGCAGATAATTTTTGCCGAAACATGGTCATGCTACCGTAAGAACGATGCCTCCCTAGTCTTCTTTTGTCAAGCCAGAGAGATTCTGAGTCGCTGATTGGCTACTCTTAGGATAAAGAAAGCAGAGGCTTGCTCTCCCTGCAGGGGAACTCCGGAGATGTCTCTCGATTGGCTATTGGGCCAAGAGAACAGTCAAGAGGGATTATTCAATTAGTAGAGGATAGTTCGATAGGTTTATCCAATATGGGTTCTGTTTTTGATAATTCGGCTACCGTACTGAGGGTTGGTGGAAAGTACTTGTTATTCTTGGCTTTCATCTTTTACTTCTGCCTGGTGGAGAGCTTCAGATGTTTCCCTAGTGCGTGAGACTTGTGGTCTGTCTGTTGTGGTGGTTAAGAGCCACTGGCAGTTTCCAACTATACCGACAGTGGAACTTCACACCATCTCGGACATGTCATGTGTCACAAGGGCGAACTTATTCGTCCTGAGCCGGGTGTCTGAAGTTTGACAACTCCAGCGAACACCGTCGTTCGAGTCAAATTCGTTTGGCCAGACCAGTGAATGCGTGCATTTCACACTGAAATCTGTCGGGATTTCAGAGCTCTGACGGGGAAGGTTCCCGCGATCTGATAATCAGAACGCCAGTCCGCGTAGTTTGCAGCTGCCGCAGCAATCCGCTCCTCGCCCACAGCGTGCCGTTTTCTGCTGCAGCTAGAATGAAGCTGAAACGGTAAAACACTGGTGCACAAGCATAAGGTGGTTGAATGAGACTCACGGCTCCCTGGTCTCTGGTCAACCGCAGTTTGTGGTATACTTGGTCTTAGTTGATTCCATTTGAATAGAGTTGGGCCTCGCAGTGGGTTCATGTAAACAAAGCCAGATTGTGTTGCAAACATGATTAATTCAGGGGAGAATCTGTGTACCTTCCATCCCAATGAATGCTTTGGCAGATAAGCACCATCCCTTTTCTGATTTGTGTTTGTCTTTTTTTTTGTGTAAGATTTATCGGCTCGTTGTAGTTATAAAAGGAATAATAAAAATTGTCATTATTTTTGTAAACTTAAATACGCCACTGTTCTCATTCATACTCCCTCAACTATTCACTGTTTTTATTTTATTGTTGTGGTACATGGATATACCAGCAATGTAAGGTTCAATCTTATTAAATTAATTAAAAAAATGGTTCAAATGGCTCTGAGCACTATGGGACTTAACATCTATGGTCATCAGTCCCCTAGAACTTAGAACTACTTAAACCTAACTAACCTAAGGACATCACACAACACCCAGTCATCACGAGGCAGAGAAAATCCCTGACTCCGCCGGGAATCGAACCCGGGAACCCGGGCGCGGGAAGCGAGAACGCTACCGCACGACCACGAGCTGCGGACATTAAATTAATTAATTTGATTATTAATTTGAGTTCTGACAGTCAAAATAGGCACAGACAACAAAATGCACTCCGTCTTCAGGCCTCGAGTGGCCTACCGGGACTATACGACCGCCGTGTCATCCTCAGTGGAGGATGCGGATAGGTGGGGCGTGGGGTCAGCAATCCGCTCTCCCAGTCGTTATGATGATATTCTTGACCGAAGCCGCTACTATTCGGTCGAGGAGCTCCTCAATTGGCATCACGGGGCTGAGTACACCTCGAAAAATGGCAACAGCACATGGCGGCCTGGATGGTCACCCATCCAAGTGCCGACCACGCCCGACAGCGCTTAACTTTGGTGATCTCACGGGAATCGGTGTATCCACTGCGGCAAGGCCGTTGCACAGACACCAAAATGGCCATGAGTAAATTCACTAATTCATAGACAAAATTACAACTAACGATATGAAAGTAATTGAGAAGATAATACTTTTCTTTACGCAACGATAATGACATTCAGCATCACTCAGACATTTATTCATGATTAAAGCAAGTGACGGCTAACAGACGGCTAACAGACTTATTTTTGTTACGGCGTTACGTCAAGCGCCGGCACGCCAGTACGGTACGACAAAGGAGGGCAGGCTGTGAGAAGAAGTCAGCCAATTGCACGTTGACCGCACCATCCTTCAGGACGACAACGCGACAGCAGCGGCCTCTTTGAGAAGAGGACGTAAGCGCCGCGATCGACTGGTGAAGGCCCAGTTGAATAGCAGCTTCAAGACTAGCGACCTGGATAGAAGCGTCAACGTTCGTTACTTCGCCTGGATAGAAGCGTCAACGCTCGTTACTTCGCTTGTAACCTCCATGTAGTACAGACTTGGAATTGTTTGTAATGAAGAAGACTGCTTATTTTGTATGTCGTCCTTTGCTTGCGACACATCTGTGTAATTGCAAAAGTGAAGTTTTGTTATTGCTCATTTTGTAATAAAACTCATTAATACTATTCGTTTGAATGTTTGTCTAGTGAACGTAGTAAGCAGACTTCCTAGACACCCCATATTTGATGACGAGCATGCAGACACAATAATTTTAAACTTTGATGGGCAAAGAAGAAAAAAAGGCACCAATCAAGACTGACGAAACGACTGAAAAGGTTTGAAAGAAACTTCGAACTGATGGGACCTTAAAATCATTTCTGACTTCAGTGGCCTACACACAGAAATTACAGTGACAACTGAAACGTCAGAACCTTTCACAAATTTGTAAATATTGAAAATTAGTGTAATGTTGTCATTGGCATCTTATAGACATTGTAAATAAATTTAATGGAGGACGAAAAGAAACCACCTCCTCGTGGAGTTCCCTGTAAACGAAACGACATGGGATAAATGCCTGCCGGCCGCTGTGATATCACTTCTGTTCTACTCGATGATTTACCGGTATCCCTACGAACTGTGACCTCTCTGAGAAGAAATCACGAATCCAGTCACACAACTGAGACGATACTTCATATGCACGCAATTTGATTCGTAGTCTTTTGTGAGGAACGGTATAAAAAGCCTTCTGGAAATCTAAGAGCCGGCCGGTGTGGCCGTGCGGTTATAGGCGCTTCAGTCTGGAACCGCGCGACCGCTACAGTCGTAGGTTCGAATCCTACCTAGGGCATGAATGTGTGTGATGTCCTGAGATTAGTTAGGTTTGAGTAGTTGTAAGTTCTAGGGGACTGATGACCTCAGATGTTAAGTCCCATAGTGCTCAGAGCCATTTGAACCATTTGATAAATGCCTTCGAAATTTGTAAAATACACTCTAATGAAGACTGACAAGTCTGTGTCAGTGGCGAAGCCTTTTCTAGGGAATAATAGCAGCATTCGCCTTCAGAGGTTCTTAGAATGAAAATTTCTATGGACAGACACCGAATACAAAATCTTTTGCAGCAGAAGTACAGACAAATGACAAGCAATTAAATACATACTTTCTCCGGCCGTTAGATATCAACAAGCCAGCATGAAACCGGCAAAGAAAAAATAAATTGCTGTAAAAAAGTGACCTTTCGCAGTTTTTCGACCTTTCAACGTAATTATGCCAAAAACAATTTCTAATACCACATGACAGCAGCAGGCCTGTTGAGGATCCGGCTACGCAAGCAAGTGCGCTCACGCTGTTCTCCAGCATCGGCGCTTGGATTTGAACGCTGTAAAATGGGACAGTCACGTGTCCTTATGCAGCGCAGCACGGCCGACTGCTAGAACAGGAGAAGTGCCAACAATATGCTGCCCTCAGAGGAATGACCATAATTTGATTCGGCGCAGCCTTAGATCGAAGATACAGTTTATACGGTGCGGTGCTTAAGGATCGACTCCAACCAAAAATTTACCTCTACGGGTGAGTTTCAGAAAATATTGCTGTCATGGGCCGGTCCTGGCCACCTAGCTATGATATTTAAACATCGCAGCTTAGCGTCTGAGATCGCTTGTAAATTTAAAGAAAACCACCTGTGACGATTTCTAAATATCTTATCACTGTCGTCACCAGGCGACTTGATTAGGATATGAGTGCAGTCAATAGCACCTAAAACACCACAAAAACGCGCTATTTGATAAAAATCAAGCTGGGTGTTCCTAACGTAACTTTTCATCCATTATCATTTTGATAAATTCATTTTTCAATGAGGCAATGTAGGTCGGTATCTTATGGACAGCTCTGCAAGCTGTTGCTATGTCTACTTTAAACAGATCACCACCCACTATTTGAAAGGTTCCTGTGGTGTAAATTCTTAAGCTTAACAGCTACATGCACACTGCAGTCAGTGGCTGGTTTCTTTTGGTTGGTTTCTGAGCCTTAACTCCAACTGCTCTACCTTCTTCCAAACGAAACCTCAGGTTAAATGACTTTTTATTTAACTCCAAGAGTGGACTCACCCTTCCACGGAACGTGCAGGAAGCTTGCTGCATCTCGTCGTCGTCGCCGTCAATGGACAAGTCTGAATACCAGGGTATCTGTAAAGAAAACGGAAGGAAATAATGAATTTCACATCGCTTAGGGCTGATACCCACAGAATTTTGCCCAACAGTGGTCTACAACGCTCGGAAAACGAAGAGTATAGTATGGTTCCAATAGTATGGAATGGAAGGCATAGTTAAGTTGTTATAATTATCTTTACGATCAATGAAGTGGAGAAAGTAGTAACAATTGGAAAAAACTTCTGAGATTTGACGTGGGTTCAAACACGTGATTTTCTGCACTGTAATCAACTCAGTCTTTCAGTCACTTTTTTTTCTTATCTCATTTTATTTTTCATCGTTCGTTGCTTTTGTTCGGGGCGGATGTTCCGTGACACCTGTTCCTCTTTGATCCGTTCACTCAGTTTTTTTTTATTTTTTTTTTTATTACAGAGGGTAGCTAACCTTCTGATCGAACACTCTGAGCTGCCATGCCGGCTGCCTGAGTATGAAGTGCTATAAGGTGTTTAGCTTATTTCAAAACACTTGCTTATGTTACATTTATTAATGCACATGGATTTTTCATAGCATTGAAGGACGTATTCGGTAATTAAAAAGTTAATACCAGTTGCATAGTTACTGCTACGCGGACCGAGAGAGGGAATATGTACAAGAGATGCTAAAAGTTATTAGCAGCTGTCAAAATTCCCAAACTTCTGTTCACTGTAAACATTTCGAATTTTCCATTGTAACTCTGCTGCTGTCTATAAAATTCCTTTGAACTAATCACATAAATTAAGAGTCATCTCCGAACAGCTGTTATGAGAATGATTGTCAAGACACACAGTAGCCGGTAATTCCTTTAAACTAACCTTCCAGATCGAAAAAAAGTATTATGAGCATCAGCGGGGTGGAAGTGGCGTTGTCACATATTTGCTTACAATTTTTGATATTAATAACAACCTTTTTCTATTATTTCAGACGGTATCTGCTAAAAACATAAGCGATGAATCGTAATGCCACTGCACTATAAACTTACGATTAGATGTGAACCCGGCTTTGAACCGCGAATTTTCGCCAGTCAAATATGATCTGGGATTAACGTTTATATAACGCAGATTTCCAGGTTAAGCTTCATCTGAGGTCATTTCCTGCCTTAATATACGGTTACATCCTTTATACAGTCGGCCCTTAGTGTTCTATTAGTGTGTTTCAAAAGTTTGGACACTACGAAAAATTCAGTTTACAACAACATTACAACAGATTTCCATGTCAAAGAGTATGGACACGTGAAAGGTGAACAGCGAGAAGCCGAAGAGCAGAAGTAAACAAATGCTTTCAAGCAATATGACTGAAGAAAGCGTTCATCATACAGGAGCAGAGAAACACACGTCGCAATAATTTTGCCAACATTTTCGCTATGAAAATACATTTTTTGTTTGCAGAAGGAAGACTCAACAAATGAATCTGCAGTTAGATCAATTTAGCATACTGCTTTTCCGGTGGCAAAGGATTGCGCAGTTTCACTGATTTTCGAGTTATGTTGACAGTGTGGAAACTCTGCTACTAGAACTTATACACCCACAGTGTGAAGTTTTCGTGTTTAGTTTCACAGCAAAATTAGTTCCGTGAGACTTCTGTTCACCCAAAGTAAATTTTCACGACTGTGCAACTGCTACAATATGTCTATGTTTAGACTTAGATGTACATGTTGCATTTTTACACAATGAAGAGAACGAAATTCACCAACAAAAGTTCACTGGTAGACTTCAACTTAAGAGCTTGTTTTCGTATTAGCATTTCTCGAAAAATGCTATCAAAAAAAATGGTTCAAATGGCTCTGAGCACTATGGGACTTAACAGCTGTGGTCATCAGTCCCCTAGAACTTAGAACTACTTAAACCTAACTAACCTAAGGACATCACACACATCCGTGCCCGAGGCAGGATTCGAACCTGCGACCATAGCAGTCGCGCGGTTCCGGACTGCGCGCCTAGAACCGCTAAACCACCGCGGCCGGCCAATGCCATCAGAAACTGATCCTTTAATGAAAAGCAAAATAAATAATATTAATTCTCTGTTTCTATGTTTAACTTTTAAATAAAATGGTGATGAAATATAAATTTGTCAATTTAAATTTCGTCCTAAAATGGCAGTCATCATAAGGCTGCAACAGTCGTAAGAAACACCATGTTTCTTACTTAGCTGCCCCCCGTTTTTACCATCATAAAAATAATACAGGAGATGTTGAATTTAATTGTCAGTTGTCACTAACACAACAGTGTTGAAAACAAAATTAGCCACGAAACGCGTTAATGAGCCACTCTGAAGCGATACATGCTTGCTCACTGCTGTGATGCGAGCGCGAGCCAGTTGGCACCAGCGGCTAACCTGGAATGCTGCACTTCTTAGCGTGCGTGCACCTGTGAAAAGCCGGTTAGTCCGGCAAGAGCTTCAGACTCCGTGCAAGTGTCGTTTCGTGAAAATGTGACTCACTGCAAGTTTTCCAATCCCGTTAAGAGAACCACATCATCTTCACCACTACGCCCAATCAAGCGATGGTGAACTTCGTCGTTTAAGTGGCGACTAACAACGATGCTCCCATGAGGACTTGCCCTGTCTTATTGGAAGATAAAGTCTCGGAATGAGGGGAACACACACATCTGCAGCATGTGAAGGTGTGGTACTCCACTACAATTTAGAAGATTCTAATTGCGAAATGGTAAGAAATTTTCATCACCATAATGTGGCCGGCGGTACGAGATGAGGTGGTGCTGATAACGTTTGGTCACTATTCTTTGCACCAGTGACCTTGGTTAAATTTTGGCAGTGCTTTATGGAGTGAGCTCTTCTCTTCTTGTTAATAGTGATTCATCCATTCTTCGGATGAGGACGTTAACACGTTACTGTGCTATTTGAGAAGAGTAGGTTAAACATCGGTTTTCGACCTCCCTCATCGAATAATAGCAACATTGGAGAGATACAGAAAATAATTTTGGGAAATCAAAATTTTCAGTGCCGTTCTCTCAGCAAATTCGGAGACACTTACTTAGCCAAGCAATTCCCTTGGTGCTATTCAAGAAAAGTATGGTACGTATTGCCACCACATTTCAGCCTTACCGTCCTTTCTCACATCAACACAAACACTATTTCACAGGCTACAAGCGCTCATCACGGTCGTCTAAATGTAGTTGTGCGCAGACTGTTTTTATGCAGGTCTCCACGCTAGGCTATACAGTGCAGCTCTATTCATCCTGTTTAACTACTGCAACCCACATCTATTTGAAAACATTTGCTGTAATCTAGTCTTGGTCTCCTACATGTCATACTTCCCTCCATCACCTCACTAATTGCCTCACGAATCTACTTGATGAAGATGCGCATTTGACACTTCATAACAGCTCGAAGTGAAGCAACGGCAAGCTACCTCGACTAGCTACTAGGCCTATCTCGAGAACAGCAATGTGGGTTTATCTGCACTCGAACCCCCCCCACCAGCCTAAGGTTCATTTGCAGAGTTTAGTAACACTAAAGATTCAGATATGCGTGTGAAGTTACCGAGTAGAAAATTGTGATCAGAAACCTCTATTTGCTACAACTTTCTGCAATAAGAAAACACCGAGTCTGATGATCGTGTCATTGTAACATCCCCTTTGAAAAATTAATGAATGACAGTGCTGGAAAACTTCTACGTTATTTGATTTTCAAACAGCTGAGCAAAACTGAACGTACTCAGACATTACTCTCTTTACTTATTCTGATCAAAACTTAACTGACACACAAAGTTTTAGCGCCACGCAATCTGACTTTCAAAAATCCCTACAAAAGAATGGCCCTGGCTAACAATAACCTATTCCTTTCATGAATCACTTACCTCGCAAAAATCTTCGTTACTTGAACTACTGCAATACAGCGAGCGCCAATACTGCCAGCAAAATAAAAGATTCTAACTACTGAAGGCACTAACTACTGATAGGCATAGTTAGAAAATGAAAGATTTTGATAAAGAACATGTGGTGTCACTGTCAGACACCACACTTGCTAGGTGGTAGCTTAAATCGGCCGCGGTCCATTAGTACATGTTGGACCCGCGTGTCGCCACTGTGTGATCGCAGACCGAGCGCCACCACACGGCAGGTCTCGAGAGAAGTACGAGAACTCGCCCCAGTTGTACGACGGCGTTGCTAGCGACTACACGGACGAAGCCTTTGCTCTCATTTGCCGATAGACAGTTAGAATAGCCTTCAGCTAAGTTAATGGCTACGACTTAGCAAGGCGCCAATTGTATCAGTGCATGTATCATACGAGTCTCATTTGTATCGCCACAATCTCCAGATGTCTCATCAAGAACGATGTATACAAGGACGGATTAAAAGTTAAGTAGTCCAGAAGCTACGTACTTTTCTTTATAGCATTCCTTAAGTCTCCTGTTTCAGACCTCACTCCATCCTTCGTGAGTTAGCGCGTGCATCTTGGCCGCCTCTTTCAATTAGTGTGCGTAGTGTTGGCAAGTCTGCCGACACTACAGAACAATGTATTTACCTTAATAATGATCAAAAGTCATCATATATAAATCAGTTCATGATATCCACTATTACAAATTTACTCTTTCTGGCGGACAAACGTCCAGATCGTCCACTCTTAAAATTCTGCCATCTCTCTCCCCACATCCACCACTGCTGACAGCTCACCACCAACTGCAGAACGCTACTCGCTGCTCACATCCAACTGCCCAACACTACAATAGCAAAAATTCCAACAATGCAAACCAGCCGCAGACTGCACACAGCACAGTCAGTGATTTTCACACAGAGCGCTACGTGGCGTTACCAACATAAAAACCTAAACAGCCTACTTACATCATATCCAATACGCATACAATACCACTTATGCTCTTCATCGTCGGAACGTTCCTGCGGAGCGGTGAGCGGTTTTGCAGCGTTAGAGATTGTAACACACAAATTTCATTAGAGCTTTGTTTTTAATTTCTGTTAACGACCCTTTTTCAGTCGAACCTTGTGTTCCAACTCGGTAACCGCGAGTCTACCTGCCAGGTGAGTCTGCAGTGGTGCAGTAACGGTGGCAGGTTACCGCGGAGTCCCGCAACACCGCAAGACCGTCACGCGCCCACTGATTAGTGCAAAGCCGCTTTGACAGACGATACTGCGCCACCGGCACACCGTGGCAGCGGGCTGTATAGCGTGTCACACAGGGGCCGCCCTCCGCCGTCCGCCGCACATACCGGGAGAGCCACGAGCAGGCAGCGACGGCTCCACCAGCTCGCCATTCCACTGTTGGTGATCACTCGTGACAAAGCCCGGGCAGGCTTTCAGATGTGTGCGGGGTGGCCGAAACACAGCGTTACTCCCCGAGACAAAAAAAAAAATCTCGTTTTCGTACAACATGCGGTTTCATTTACTCTACATCCACATCTACAGGGTGAAAAGTATTTAAACCGACAAACTCTGGGAGTTTTTAGGGGACATGAAAACAAATACAGGGTGTTTCAAAAATGACCGGTATATTTGAAACGGCAATAAAAACTAAACAAGCAGCGATAGAAATACACCGTTTGATGCGATATGCTTGGGACAACAGTACATTTTCAGGCAGACAAACTTTCGAAATTACAGTAGTTACAATTTTCAACAACAGATGGCGCTGCGGTCTGGGAAACTCTATAGTACGATATTTTCCACATATCCACCATGCGTAGCAATAATATGGCGTAGTCTCTGAATGAAATTACCCGAAACCTTTGACAACGTGTCTGGCGGAATGGCTTCACATGCAGATGAGATGTACTGCTTCAGCTGTTCAATTGTTTCTGGATTCTGGCGGTACACCTGGTCTTTCAAGTGTCCCCACAGAAAGAAGTCACAGGGGTTCATGTCTGGCGAATAGGGAGGCCAATCCACGCCGCCTCCTGTATGTTTCGGATAGCCCAAAGCAATCACACGATCATCGAAATATTCATTCAGGAAATTGAAGACGTCGGCCGTGCGATGTGGCCGGGCACCATCTGGCATAAACCACGAGGTGTTCGCAGTGTCGTCTAAGGCAGTTTGTACCGCCACAAATTCACGAAGAATGTCCAGATAACGTGATGCAGTAATCGTTTCGGATCTGAAAAATGGGCCAATGATACCTTTGGAAGAAATGGCGGCCCAGACCAGTACTTTTTGAGGATGCAGGGACGATGGGACTGCAACATGGGGCTTTTCGGTTCCCCATATGCGCCAGTTCTGTTTATTGACGAAGTCGTCCAGGTAAAAATAAGCTTCGTCAGTAAACCAAATGCTGCCCACATGCATATCGCCGTCATCAATCCTGTGCACTATATCGTTAGCGAATGTCTCTCGTGCAGCAATGGTAGCGGCGCTGAGGGGTTGCCGCGTTTGAATTTTGTATGGATAGAGGTGTAAACTCTGGCGCATGAGACGATACGTGGACGTTGGCGTCATTTGGACCGCAGCTGCAACACGGCGAACGGAAACCCGAGGCCGCTGTTGGATCACCTGCTGCACTAGCTGCACGTTGCCCTCTGTGGTTGCCGTACGCGGTCGCCCTACCTTTCCAGCACGTTCATCCGTCACGTTCCCAGTCCGTTGAAATTTTTCAAACAGATCCTTTATTGTATCGCTTTTCGGTCCTTTGGTTACATTAAACCTCCGTTGAAAACTTCGTCTTGTTGCAACAACACTGTGTTCTAGGCGGTGGAATTGCAACACCAGAAAAATCCTCTGTTCTAAGGAATAAACCATGTTGTCTACAGCACACTTGCACGTTGTGAACAGCACACGCTTACAGCAGGAAGACGACGAACAGAATGGCGCACCCACAGACTGCGTTGTCTTCTGTATCTTTCACAACACGTGCAGCGCCATCTGTTGTTGAAAATTGTAACTACTGTAATTTCGAAAGTTTGTCCGCCTGAAAATGTACTGTTGTCCCAAGCATATTGCAACAAACGGTGCATTTCTATCGCTGCTCGTTTAGTTTTTATTGCCGTTTCAAATATACCGGTCATTTTTGAAACACCCTGTATTTTCCCCTAATGTCATTTTTTCCTATGAGGATTATTTAAACCGTTGCAGGCCATATTACGATCTTCAGCTGTTAGAGGGCATATTACGCTCTTCATTTGTAGGCTACTGCTGTCCACCAGTGTAGTAGACTGATATGGTTGGTGCGTACTACGTAGCGCACCTCAACGGACGACCTGCACAGCGGGTTTATCAACAACAATATCCTAATCGCCGTATCCCGGGTAATACGACCTTTGCTGCTGTGTACCAACGTCTGCGTGAGACCGGGTCATTTACCGGATTACCTGGACAGCGACGCCTTCGCACGGTTAGAATGCTGCAGTTTGAGGAAGCTGTCTTGCAGCATGTGGAGCAGGATCCTTCAATCAGCACTCGTGCAATTGCACGTAACATGGGGACGAATCAGAAGAATGTAAGAACAGTCCTTCGAGAGCAATTGTTACGTCCATTTCACTTACAGTGTGTCCACAACCTGGAAGCAGTTGATTATCCACCCAGAGCACAGTTTTCGCAGTGGTACCTGGAACAGTGTGAAACGTATCCTACATTTCCATCCTCTGTGTTGTTTACCGATGAAGCAACGTTCGGGCGTGATGGAGTCTTCAACATGCACAATTCGCATGTTTGGACTGAGAATAACCCACATGTCACAGTTACTAGCGCTCATCAAGTGCGGTTCTTCGTTAATGTGTATATCGGTGTTGTTGAGGACTGTTTAATTGGGCCGTATCTGCTACCTACGCCTTTAAATGACAGGCAGTACTACAATTTTCTCGCCAGAGGACTTCCAGAATTGCTGGAAGACGTCCCGCTCCCTACAAGACAACGCATGTGGTTCCAACATGACGGGTCGCCGGCACATTTCAGTCGTCGTTTGCGTCGATTCCTGGACCGACGGTTCCCACAAACGTGGATTGGCAGAGGTGGTCCTGTACCATGGCCTGCTCCATCCCCAGATAAGTCTCCTCTGGACATTTTTGTGTGGGGAGAGAAGGGCAACCTTGTTTACGGAACTCCTGTTGCATCAGAAGAGGATCTGGTTGCACGGATAATAACAGCAGCATGAACGAATCAGGACACTCCGGTGGTTTTTGTCCATGTCAGACAGAACTCGAGCCGGCCGGAGTGGCCGTGCGGTTCTAGGCGCTACAGTCTGGAGCCGAGCGACCGCTACGGTCGCAGGTTCGAATCCTGCCTCGGGCATGGATGTGTGTTATGTCCTTAGGTTAGTTAGGTTTAATTAGTTCTAAGTTCTAAGCGACTGATGACCTGAGAAGTTCAGTCGCATAGTGCTCAGAGCCATTTGAACAGAACACGATCCGACGGTGTAACCTTTGTGTACCTGTCAATGGAGGCATTTTTGACACTCTACTGTAATTGAAATTGGGTTGCGTTCATGTGTTGTTTCTTTGTCTTAAAAAAATTGAAAAGTGTTTGTTGGTTTAATTAATGTGCCGCCAGAGAAATCTTCCTCTACCGGTTTAAATACATCCCATAGGAAAAAATGACATTAGGAAAAAATGTTTGTTTTGGTGTCCCCTACAACCTCCCAGAGTTTGTCGGTTTAAATAATTTTCACCCTGCATATTCTGAGTACCACTGTGAAGTGCACTGCACAGGGCATGTCCCACTGTACCAGTTATTAGGGCTTTTTGCCGTTCATATTACGTATTGGGAGCGGGAAAAATGATTGTTTACATGCCTCTGAGTGTTTTGTAATCAATCCGAAGTTCAGTGAGCATGACTTATGTCGTTGCTCGCTCGCACGCCGTACGGATTTTAACAGTTCATAGTTTACTGAGCTGTAACAAGGAGTATCAGGCTTGAATTTCTACAGAAGAAGCGGACACAAGATCGACCTGTGAAGCAGCGTACTTTCAAGAAGGTGCCCATGGTAGGCGAAATGGCGTTGTAGCTGAAACAGCTATGCTTGAATTTACAGACACAATTTTCTCTAGGGATTCTTCTGGGACGTAACAAACAGGTCATATTCTTTTCCACTTAGGTGGGCCATAGTGATGGTCCGAAAGTGTTCACACCCCCCTCACAGAAGGGGTGACCCAGGCAGCTTGTCACAACAGGTGATTTCTTAATTTTTGAAGAGGCAGTTTTTACAGTATCCCTTTTTAGTATTAGTAGTGAATATATTTACTCACAAATTTCAAGCCATGAAAAGGAAATGACCGTATGGCATTTTTGGCCGGGAGGTCCCATTCGGTTTCGGCCGCCAAGTGCAAGTCTTATTTCGGTCGGCGCCACACTGGGCGACTTGCAGCCAATGATGAGGATGAAATGATCATCTGGACAACACAACACCCAGTCCACGAGAGTAGAAAATCTCCAACCCGACCGGGAATCGAGCCCAGGCCCAGGGCATGAGAGTCAAGCACGTTACCACCCAGCTAAGCAGGCGGACATTTCAAACCATGACAGCATTCGATTTTCAGAAAGAAAAATCTCTGTCCGAGTAAATTTTTCTGGCAGCCTGCCCCACCTTCGAGTTGGTTGTCGCGGACATTGTCGTTAGTTGTCACGCATTATTTAAATCCGAAAAAGAAATAATTTATTAAAAGAAGTTGTATTAAGTATACAAAGCTAACACAATAATACTGGCAGAGCATTAACAGATAGTTAACACGAAATTAGACTCTAAAATAATAATTTATGTAAATATTTATAAAAATGTCCAACTTCAGCCTAGTCACATTATAGCGCATTCTCACAGTTTCGACATGTACAAAAATTATTTGACCCAATGGTACACAATTCATGAGCCAACTTCTTACAGACTATACGCTGCATCCATTTTTCCTCAGCATTTCTGTTAGAAAACGATTTAAGACAAAGTAAATGAATACATTCATCATCTTCTTCTTCACTAATTTAGATTTAGAGTTTTCGTTCCTTCTTTTTGCTTCATTTCTTATTTTTTGCTTTCTCATTATTTTCAGTTGTTTTTCTAGTCATTTCATTCACGTTTTACTTGCATTTTCAACAAGTGAACAGTTAAAACTGTTGTATATCTTTTAGGGAGTTAATTTCTGTCTTGTTTTTTCCTCCACGAGCATTTGCTGGGCCTCAGGGCATTTTACAAAACCAAACGAAAACTTTTCTGTTTGTAAAATAACTAACGATGGTGGAAGGCAGAACTATCTTCTCATCATCAGTTTCATCTCGGGGAATTGTTTACAGTGTTTTGGTAAATTTCCATAACTGGTTTGGGGATCTGTTGTAGGTTTACGTATTGATAACTTCTAATGTTTTGTGGTCTCCCCTGGTGCAAGCATGTTGTCTGGAGGTAATTCTCTCCGATTTATCTTTTTTATGATTTCTCAACAGATTCACGTGAAACAAGCGAAAAAATTACTAAAAACCGGCTTCCCAGGGTAGGTTATCACACATGACAACCATCCCCGAAAGTTTTGTTACAGCCTGGCCCGAATAAACATTTCAGATAAATCCGAGCTGGAAAGACAGGCCTTGAATCTAACCTCAACACCGATAAAGAATAACATTATGCAGTTGTTATAAGATAATAGAAAATATAGAAATACTGATTTCATCGAATAAAGAGTAAATAATAAGAATTAATTATATCAATAAATAACCACTCACGGCACAAAAGCACCAATAAAATCCTGAAAAATGTCGCCAGCAAAGAAAACTGGGTACAACCTACTCATAAAATTGTGATCGTACTGTGGTTTTAGTTTAGACCACTAAGAAGCAACAACGGATGAGAGTTGTGACAACCTTCCTCAGTCTCACCTAGATTAATGAACAAATAACTGTGCACAAAAATTGCTGTTTTACTTCCTCTTGTTAAATAAATTAAGGTAATATGACAAAGTATACGGTCATTACTGTTTTCTACATCTGCATCAATACTTTGCACACCATTGTGAAATGCATGACAGAGTGTACCTGTTTTTAGGGTTTCTTCCCGTTCTGTCACGCATGGAACGTGTGAACGATAACCCTTTTAGTGCGTATCTGTGCTCCGTGATTAATCTAATGCAGTCCTAACGATCCCTACGTGAGCGATAGTAGAGGTTTGTTCCTGGAGTCATGATTTAGAGCTCATTAGTTCAACTATGGAAGTAGGCTTTCTCGTGACCCTTTGCGTCTATTTTCTAGTGTCTGCCAGTTCAGTTTTTTCACTATCTCCGTGTCACTCTCCCACGGGTCAGACAAATCTGTGATCATTCATGTTGCCCTTCTCTGTATACGTACTATTGCCCCTGTTACTGCTATTTGATATGGATCCATTTACTTGACCGATATTCAAGGATGGTTAGCACGTGTGATTTGTACGGAATTTCCTTTGCAGGCGATTACATTTCCGTCGTTTTCTACCAATAAACCGAAGTCTGCCACCTGCTTTATCCACGACTGAGCCTATGTTGAAACGCCCCTTTTTGAACAATTATACAAGACTGTGCTTTAACTGACAGACAATATTTTTAGCGCAACGCAATCTGACTTTCAAAAAATCCCTACGAAAGAATGGCCCTGACTAACATTAACCTATGCGTTTCACAAATCGCTTACCTCACAAAAATCTTGGTTACTCGAACTACTGCAATACAGCGAGCGCCACTACTGCCAGCTAAATAAAAGATTCAAACTATGGAAGGCACTAACTACTGATAGGGATAGTTAGCAAATGAAAGATATTAATAGAGAACAAACACTGTATTTACCTTAATAGTCATAATATATATAGCAGTTCATGACAAATTACAAAACTCCGCCATATCTCTCCCCACATCCACCACTGCTGGCGGCTCACCTCCAACTGCGCAACGCTACGCGCTGTTCACATCCAGCTGCCGCTGCCCAACACTACAATGGCAGACAACAATGCAAACTAGCCACCGACTGCACACAGCACAGCCAGTGATTCTCACACAGACCACTACGTAACGTTGCCAATAAGAAAACATAAACAGCCTACTTACAATGTGATCGCTCCTTTTTATATCCCTACGAAGTGTTACACCAAGGGCCGGCCGTTGGTGGCCGAGCGGTTCTAGGCACTACAGTTTGGAACCATGCCTCGGGCATGGATGCGTGTGATGTCCTTAGGTTAGTTAGGGTTAATTAGTTCTAAGTTCTAGGGGATTGATCACCTCAGAAGTTAAGTCCCATGGTGCTCAGAACCATTTATTTGTTACACCAAGGTTTTTGTACGAGTTATCCCTTTGCGATTGTGGATAGAACAGTATGTTTTTGCGTTTATTGAGGTGCACAGCCTTACATTTTTTAACATTTACATCAAGCTACATTGCTTTGCAAGAATTTGAAGCCTTATCAAGATCTAGCGGAATATCAGTTGAGATTTTTTCTGACAGTGCTTCATTAGACCAAACTGAATCATGTGTTAAAAGTCTAAGATTGATATCAATAACATGTGCAAGGTCATTTATATATAATTCGGTACTACTAGAATAAAAGTAATTCAAACTAAGATTATATGATGAAGAGCAGTAAATCTAAAAGTATCAGAGGGAAGGAGCGATAATTAGAGTTTAATGTCCCGTCGACAGCGTGGTCATTAGAGACGGAGCACAAGCTCCGATTACGCAAGGATGGGGAACCAAAGTGACCATGCTCTTTTCAAAGGAACCAGCTTCCTACATGCCTGGAGCGATTTAGGAAAATCATGGAGAACCTAAATCTGGATTACTGGTCGGAACCATTGTCCCACCGAATTCGAGTCCTGTGTGCTAAACATTGCGGCACTTCGCCTGACAGGAAAGCATCGACTTTCTCAACATCAAAACTGAGGACGACATAGTTGTAGCAAAAGTGGAAGCTTACTTCTAACTGGAAAGCAGGATTGCACCTTGTAACCAATGCAAAAAACTATCACATGAAGATTGGTCTTTTGAAGAAAACTTCTTGCTACAGAAAAAGTAGTATTGATATTTGCATGGAATGTAGGTAGAAATTTGTGAATGTGTATGTCTGGAGCACAAAACTGTCTAAAAGTGAAACTTGAAGAGAATGTATTTGAAATGTGGTGCTATACGAAGGTATTAATAATCAAATTAAAAAATGAGAAGGTTCTTAAAGGGATTGGGCGATGAAAGAAGGATGTAGAACTCTCTTATTCGAAAAGGTGTTACTGCTATAGTTTAATACTCCCTTAGCTGTAAGTCACTATGACGGGTGGTGGTTCGCAAATAAATGTACTGACAGAATTTCATCCTGCTTTGGAACAGGAAGGGGATATGATAGACTGTCCTGGCTTGCGGAGTACGGATGTGGCAAATGTAGCGGGTAGTCTGACCATTTACAACGGTGAAGAAGTCCACCAAATGGTGGGATCAGCCTACATGTTTGTCTCGACACAGTGTTGTACTACAGAAACAAACAGTGCGAAGTCGGAAAATTTTATTAGGAGTAAGTTTCATGTAGGTTTCTGTTAAAATGCTTTCGGAAATGAATAATTGTTTCTAGTCATATGGCACAGTAGTTTGTATGTTTTTACTGATTCAGTCATTTATAAAGGGAGGCCGTATGAGACAGAATGTAGCGCAAAACGTCTTTTCTACATATCCTAAAGAGCATTTCACAAACGTCTGCTCTAATAGAATCGCAAAACAGTCTCTACATGTGTAATGGGGTGGAAAAGCTGCGACGGACGTCAATCTCAACACCGAGTAACGTGACACAGTCACTAAAACATGGGTGGGCTAGGTCTCAGTTCTCCGACTGAGGTTTCTCTAAATCGTTTCAAGGCAACTGCGAGATGTCTCCTTTGAATCGGACATGCCGAATTCCTATTCCACTCTTTCCGATTCGCACCAGCTAACTTCAGATAGTCAAAGATGGACGTTAAATAAGGAAAAAATGCAGTAGTTAAGGATTGAACGAGTGGTGGAAAGATATTCACTGGGCATAACAAGAAGGGACAGAAAAACAAGTAATGTATAAGATAAAAGCAGGACATGAAGATGTGACAGTGAGTGTTACAAAAGTGAAATGGAGATGAAGTCGTATGTAGTGAACTCGTTTTTCTATCCTACTCAGTGTACATAGAAGACAGTTTAAGATCACTCAAATTGGTGATGTCACAGAGATTGGTCGAACAAACAGGTGGTTCCTGCAGTCAATGACGGCGGGGTTCACGAAGTGAACCGGTAGGCAGAAGCAAAGTCAATGAAATTCATTGTAAGGGTGACCAATCAGTCCAGGGAGCGATCCGAATCGATAAACGCAAATAAAGGCTAGGTCAGTGACTCCGGTATCAATGGCGCGTATCGAAGGCTTCAGAGAATAGCGAGCACTGCCGAACGATTGTACGGCCGCGGTATTTTCGCACTCCGTCACGTCAGTGGACGGGCCCACGTGACGTGTCGGCGGCGGCCTGTTTGGGAGTAATTTTTTTTTTTTTTTTTTTGTCATCAGTCTACTGACTGGTTTGATGCGGCCCGCCACGAATTCCTTTCCTGTGCTAACCTCTTCATCTCAGAGTAGCACTTGCAACCTACGTCCTCAATTATTTGCTTGACGTATTCCAATCTCTGTCTTCCTCTACAGTTTTTGCCCTCTACAGCTCCCTCTAGTACCATGGAAGTCATTCCCTCATGTCTTAGCAGATGTCCTATCATCCTGTCCCTTCTCCTTATCAGTGTTTTCCACATATTCCTTTCCTCTCCGATTCTGCGTAGAACCTCCTTATTCCTTACCTTATCAGTCCACCTAATTTTCAACATTCGTCTATAGCACCACATCTCAAATGCTTCGATTCTCTTCTGTTCCGGTTTTCCCACAGTCCATGTTTCACTACCATACAATGCTGTACTCCAGACGTACATCCTCAGAAATTTCTTCCTCAAATTAAGACCGGTATTTGATATTAGTAGACTTCTCTTGGCCAGAAATGCCTTTTTTGCCATAGCGAGTCTGCTTTTGATGTCCTCCTTGTTCCGTCCGTCATTGGTTATTTTACTGCCTAGGTAGCAGAATTCCTTAACTTCATTGACTTCGTGACCATTAATCCTGATGTTAAGTTTCTCGCTGTTCTCATTTCTAGTACTTCTCATTACCTTCGTCTTCCTCCGATTTACTCTCAAACCATACTGTGTACTCATTAGACTGTTCATTCCGTTCAGCAGATCATTTAATTCCTCTTCACTTTCACTCAGGATAGCAATGTCATCAGCGAATCGTATCATTGATGTCCTTTCACCTTGTATTTTAATTCCACTCCTGAACCTTTCTTTTACTTCCATCATTGCTTCCTCGGTGTACAGATTGAAGAGTAGGGGCGAAAGGCTACAGCCTTGTCTTACACCCTTCTTAATACGAGCACTTCGTTCTTGATCGTCCACTCTTATTATTCCCTCTTGGTTGTTGTACATATTGTATATGACCCGTCTCTCCCTATAGCTTACGCCTACTTTTTCCAGAATCTCGAACAGCTTGCACCATTTCATATTTTCGAACGCTTTTCTTTAGCCTTGCTTCCATTATTAGCCGTAACGTCAGAATTGCCTCTCTCGTCCCTTTACTTTTCCTAAAGCCAAACTGATCGTCACCTAGCGCATTCTCAATTTTCTTTTCCATTCTTCTGTATATTATTCTGGTAAGCAGCTTCGATGCATGAGCTGTTAAGCTGATTGTGCGATAATTCTCGCACTTGTCAGCTCTTGCCGTCTTCGGAATTGTGTGGATGATGCTTTTCCGAAAGTCAGATGGTATGTCCCCAGACTCATATATTCTACATACCAACGTGAATAGTCGTTTTGTTGCCACTTCCCCCAATGATTTTAGAAATTCTGATGGAATGTTATCTATCCCTTCTACCTTATTTGACCGCAAGTCCTCCAAAGCTCTTTCAAATTCCGATTCTAATACTGGATCCCCTATCTCTTCTAAATCGACTCCTGTTTCTTCTTCTATCACATCAGACAAATCTTCACCCTCATAGAGGCCTTCACCCGTTGCACTCTTAATGTTACCACCGTTGCTTTTGTCACCAAAGGTTGTTTTGACTTTCCTGTATGCTGAGTCTGTCCTTCCGACAATCATATCTTTTTCGATGTCTTCACATTTTTCCTGCAGCCATTTCGTCTTAGCTTCCCTGCACTTCCTATTTATTTCATTCCTCAGCGACTTGTATATCTGTATCCCTGATTATTCGGGGAGTAATTTACAAACAAACAAACAAACAAACAAAAAAGTTCAAATGTGTGTGAATTCTTATGGGACTTAACTGATAAGGTCATCAGTCCCTAAGCTTACACACTACGTAACCTAAATTATCCTAAGGACAAACACACACACCCATGCCCGAGGGAGGACTCGAACCTCCGCCGGGACCAGCCGCACAGTCCGTGACTGCAGCGCCTTAGACCGCTCTGCGCGGCTGTCCCATCTTCTTGCCAATGAGTTCGACGTGTTACTATCCTCAGCAACAGACATTACATGTGATACCTGTGTAGAACAAAGAGGAGGCACGTACATCTGGAGGTCCTTTTGTTACACGTCGCTGTTGAAAACTGACATTATGCCACGACATACACAATATGTGATACCTGTGTAGAACAAAGTGGAGGCACGTACATCTGGAGGTCCCTTTGTTACACGTCGCTGTTGAAAACTGACATTATGCCACGACATACACAAATTTGAATACAGCGAGCAGACACGTCAATGACCGGACGGACAGTTCGTGATCTCAAGCCCGAACATCTCTGACCTTCCATCCATATCGATGCTTGAGCTGGGTGGCGAATTCGAATCACTGTCAGATACTAAATCCTCTGTAATTAAAAGAAGACCTAGAGGACGAACTAGTGAAACATGCATTGACGACATGAAGAGACAAGCAGGACAAATTCGAGTGCTAAATCTGAAGATACATGGAGAAGTGAGTAAGAGGAATGACAGTGTGTGATAAATGGCTGTAGCTGATAATGTCAAATAGGTCGTCGCGCCCGATGTCCACTTCCACGTACCGTGTCAAGAGGTCTGTGATGGCGATGCCACAGAATGGCCAGTGACGAATACAGCGGTTTAACGAAGGAAGGAGGCCTAATTTGTTTGGCGAGCGCGGATGGACACGGGTCAAGCGTCGCGGACTGGCGGCCGCAGCAGCGGAGCGGCGCGGCGCGGCGCGGCCCGGGTTTACAGCCGCTGCGAGAGATAAGGCGGACAGCCGGCTAAGAGGCGGGCCGTGTCCGCTGTTTACGGCGCGGCCATAACGCCGGCCCGGCTGTATATCTGGCCGCCCGCCGAACACCACTGTGCATTCCAGGGGCAGCCGCCACAAAGAACGCCTCCCCCGGCCTTCAGCCATTTGCAGCAATGCCTCACGTCCTATTACAGCGCTGACAATCGCAGCCGCATAACGTAACGCCGCCTTCACACGCCACGTGAAAGCGGACTTCGACGTACGGACGGTCAAGTTTTGTGACTTTAAACAGTGGAATTCCACGTTGCGGAGAATTCTCAAGCGAGAGAGACAGAATTCGCGTCAGATTTTTGCTTATTGGAGACATTCGTTACCAAGCGAGAGAGACAGAATTCGCGTCAGATTTTTGCTTATTGGAGACATTCGTTACCGCTGCCAAGCAAGATCGCTTTCACCTCACAAGCACAACTCGGAAGAAACCAGACTAGAATAAGTTTGCATTTCAAACCGTTTTTGGGTGATTTTTATATTATAGCTTACATACATGAGAGAAGGTTGTACACATGGAAGAACCCTGGAGATACTAGAAGGTTTCAGATAGATTATATAATGGTAAGACGGAGATTTAGGAACCAGGTTTTAAATTGTAAGACATTTCCAGGGGCAGATGTGGACTCTGACCACAATCTATTGGTAATGAACTGTAGATTAAAGCTGAAGAAACTGCAAAATGGTGGGAATTTAAGGAGATGGGACCTGGATAAACTGAAAGAACCAGAGGTTGTACAGAGTTTCAGTGAGAGCATAAGGGAATGGGGGAAAGCAATACAGTAGAAGAGGAATGGGTAGCTTTGATGCATGAAATAGTGAAGGCAGCAGAGCAAGTAGGTAAAAAGACGAGGGGTAGTAGAAGTCCTTGGGTAACAGAAGAGATACTGAATTTAATTGATGAAAGGAGAAAATATAAAAATGCAGTAAATGAAGCAGGCAAAAAGGAATACAAACGTCTCAAAAATGAGATCGACGGGAAGTGCAAAATGGCTAAGCAAATATGGCTAGAGGACAAATGTAAGGATGTAGAGGCTTATCTCATGAGGGTAAGATAGATACTGCCTACAGGAAAATTAAAGAGACCTTTGGAGAAAAGAGAACCACTTGCATGAATATCAAGAGCTCAGATGGAAACCCAGTTCTAATCAAAGAAGGGAAAGCAGAAAGGTGGAAGGAGTATATAGAGGTTCTATACAAGGGCGATGTACTTTAGCACAATATTATGGAAATTGAAGAGGATGTAGATGAAGATTAAATGGGATATATGATACTGCTTGGAGAGTTTGATAGGGCACTGAAACACGTGAGTCGAAAAAAGGCCACAGGAGTATACAACATTCCATCAGAACTACTGACAGCCTTGGGAGAGCCAGTCCTGACAAAACTCTACCATCTGGTGAGCAAGATGTATGAGACAGGCGAAATACCCTCAGACTTCAAGAAGAATATAATAATTCCAATCCCAAAGAAAGCAGGTGCTGACAGATGTGAAAATTATCGAACTATCAGTTTAATAAGTCACAGCTGCAAAACACTAACGCGAATTCTTTACAGACGAATGGAAAAACTGGTAGAAGCCGACCTCGGGGAAGATCAGTTTGGATTCCGTAGAAATGTTGGAACCGTGAGGCAATACTGATCCTACGACTTATCTTAGAAGAAAGATTAAGGAAAGGCAAAAGTACGTTTCTAGCATTTGTAGATTTAAAGAAAGCTTCTGACAATGTTGACTGGAATACTCTCTTTCAAATTCTGAAGGTGGCACGGGGAAAATATAGCGAGCGAAATGGTATCTACAATTTGTACAGAAACCAGGTCGCAGTTATAAGAGTCGAGGGGCACGAAAGGGAAGCAGTGGTTGGGAACGGAGTGAGACAGGGTTGTAGCCTGTCCCCGATGTTATTCAATCTGTATATTGAGCAAGCAGTAAAAGAAACAAAAGAAAAATTCGGAGTAGGTATTAAAATCCATGGAGAAGAAATAAAAACTTTGAGGTTCGCCGATGACATTGTATTTCTGTCAGAGACAGCAAAGGGCTTGGAAGAGCAGTTGAACGGAATGGACAGTGTCTTGAAAGGAGGGTATAAGATGAACATCAACAAAAGTAAAACGAGGATAATGGAATGTAGTCGAATTAAGTCGGGTGATGCTGAGGGAATTAGATTAGGAAATGAGACACTTAAGAAGTGAAGCAGTTTTGCTATTTGGGGAGCAAAATAACTGATGATGGTCGAAGTAGAGTGGATATAAAATGTAGACTGGCAGTGGCAAGGAAAGCGTTTCTGAAGAAGAGAAATTTGTTAACATCGAGTATTGATTTAAGTGTCAGGAATTCGTTTCTGAAAGTATTTGTATGGTGTGTAGCCATGTATGGAAGTGAAACATGGACGATAAATAGTTTGGACAAGAAGAGAATAGAAGCTTTTGAAACGTGGTGCTACAGAAGAATGCTGAAGATTAGATGGGTAGATCACATAACTAATGAGGAGGTACTGAATAGAATTAGGGAGAAGATGAGTTTGTGGCACAACTTGACTAGAAGAAGGCACAGGTTGATAGGACATGTTCTGTGGCATCAAGGGATCACCAATTTAGTAGTGGAGGGCAGCGTGGAGGGTAAAAATCGTAGAGGGAGACCTAGAGATGAATACACGTATCAGATTCAGAAGGATGTAGGCTGCAGTACGTACTGGGAGATGAAGTAGCTTGCACAGGATAGAGCAGCACGGAGAGCTGCATCAAACCAGTCTCAGGACTGAAGACCACAACAACAACAACAACAACAACAACACGCCGCGAATGTGTACTGTTGAAAGCAGCGGCATCTGTCGGAAACGCGTCGTTTTTGCTACCATGTACTATAGCAAAATGACACATAATGATGTATTGGTGGGTTCTCTTCGTATCATAACTTGCGTGCGACATCTGTCATTAATTCAGAACACTACTCTATATTTTATTCAAAGGAAGTCGTATCTTATAGTTTATGCATTAGTTAATTTCTATTATAAGATCTCCTATGTTATGTACCATGCAAAACAAGTACCCTATACTGATAATACCAGTCTGACTGGAACCGCGAATGGGTATCAACAGAAATCGTATATACATCGTAGATATATCATCAGAGAACCCCGTCAATAAAGACGGCGACTTGTATTTAATTACAGCTTGAGACTCGGTCGTCGAAAGGCTGAAGCGGGTGTAAGTGTCGTGCAACTAAAAAATTCTCTCAATGGTGCTGGACTGGCCACCAGTGACGTCACATGCTGTTGCGCGGCTGTATAAGCACAGCAGCAGCAACCACGCGACAGTCACTTCGCAACAGCCGAGATGCACTCGGCCTATACACGAGTGGAAGCTCGCGGAAACTTCATTACTGTAAAAGTTTTCAGCAGGAGATGTGGACTTTTGACTATAATTTATTTATTTTTATCGGCAGAAATAACTGAAAAAATTGCTGAAAGGTAAGGGATTAAGTACATGCGACCTGGCTGAGTTTAAACAAATGACAGGTCGTTGAGAGTTTGAAAGGGGGCGTCGAACGACTGACTGAAACAGAGAAGGGTGTCTTTGGTAGATGAAATAGTGGTCGTAGCAGAAGACGAAGTTGGCAATAAAACAAGCGCTGTAGAAATCATTGGATATTGAATTTATTTAAACATTGACAAGACGCACAAACTGGCATAACATGCATGGCTACAAAAGAAAGGAAGCTGTAGTAGCGTGAATGACTGTGGAAGAGATGGACGATGCGTAAAAAAAAAAATCGGCAGAAAGAGAAGCATCTGCATGAATATTATGAGCTGAGGTGCCGAGCCAGGACTAAGCGAAAACGGGAAGTCTGAAAGGTAGTGTGAGTACATCGAAGGGCTGTACGAATACAACGATCTCGAAGGCATTGGTACAGAAAGCAAAAAGGAAGTATTTGATACTACACACATCAAAAAATTTTGCATCAGCTCGGTTCTGAGAGTTCCAGAACTTTTGCAAAAAATTGGAATAGAGATGAACATAAACATCATTTCCACCCTTTTTATTGTTCATGAAAACCACACATTGCATGTTGTATCACCATACAGCGAGACTTTCAGAGGTGGCGGTACCTCTAATACCCAGTAGCACGTCCTCTTGCATTTATGTGTGCCAGTATTCGTCGTGGCATACTATCCACAAGTTCATCAAGGCACTGTTGGTCCAGATTGTCCCAGTCCCAGTCCTCGACGTATATGCCTCAGAGTGGTTGGTGGGTCATGTCGTCCATGAACGCCCTTTTCAATCCATCCCAGGCATATTCGATAGGGTTCATGTCTAGGGAACATGCTGGCCAGTCTAGTCGAGTGATGTCCTTATCCTGCAGGAAGCCATTCACAAGATGTGCAAGATGGAGGCGCGAATTGTCGTCCATGAAGATGAATGCCTCGCCAATATGCTGCTGATATTGTTGCACTACGGGTCGGAGGATGGCATTCACGTATCGTACAGCTGTTACGGCGCCTCCATGACCACCAGCGGCGTACGTCGGCCCCACATAATGCCAAACCAAAGCAACAGGGAACCTCCACCTTGCTGCACTCGCTGGACAGTGTGTCTAAGGTGTTCAGCCTGACGAGGTTGCCTCCAAACACGTGTCCGACGACTGTCTGGTTGAAGGCATATGCGACACTCATCGGTGAAGAGAATGTGATGCCAATCCTGAGCGGTGCATTCGGCACGTTGTTGGGCCCATCTGTACCGCGCTGCGTGGTGTCGTGGTTGCAAAGATGGACGTCGCCATAGACGTCGGGAGTAAAGTTGCGTATCATGCAGCCTGTTGCGCACAGTTTGAATCGTAATACGACGTTCTTTGGCTGCACGAAAAGCATTGTTCGACATCGTGTCGTTACTGTCAGGGTTCCTCCGAGGTATAATCCGTAGGTAGCGGTCATCAACTGCAGTAGTAGCCCTTGGGCAGCCTGAGCGAGGCATCGAAAGTTCCTGTCTCTCTGTATCTCCTCCACGTCCGAACAACATCGCTTTGGTTCACTCCGAGACGCCTGGAGACTTCCCTTATTAAGAGCCCTTCCTGGCACAAAGTAAAAAGCGGACGCGATCGAGCCGCGGTATTGACCATCTAGGCATGGTTGAAGTACAGACAACACGAGCCGTGTACCTCCTTCCTGGTGGAATGACGAACTGATCGGCTGTCCGACCTCCTCCACCTAATAGGCGCTGCTCATGGATGGTTGTTTACATCTTTGGACGGGTTTAGTGATATCTCTGAACAGTCAAAGAGACAGTCTCTGTGATACAATATCAACATCTATCTATCTTCAGGAATTCTGGGAACCGGGGTGATGCAAAACTTTTGTTGATCTGTGTATAAAGAAGAATTTCACAGAATGCTGAAAGATCTAAGTGCAAAAAGACACCAGGACGAGATGCCATTCCCTCAGAATTAATGAGACCCTTGGGACGTATCAACGAGATCTCAAGAAAAATGTAATAAATAATCCCAATTCCAAAGACGTCATGCGCTGACAGGTGTGAACATTTCCGAACCATCAGTAGTTGCAACATACTGATACGAATTTTTACAGAAGAATGGAAAGACTAGTGGAAACCGACCCTGGGGAAGATCAGTTTGGGCTCTGGAGAAATGTAGGAGGCTACGACGCAGTACTGATCCTATGACTGTAATGTTGTTGCATTAATTTGTTATGAAAGCGGTGCTGAGAGACAATAAAAGCGGTCTAAAAGCTGTGAGCTGTCTGGGGAAGTTAATCTTGCATTACTGCGCAACTGTTTCACCAGGTATCCAGTCTAGCTTACCAAATTCCCAACGAGACTAACATTAATTATAATCTTTTAATAGTCATACGACAACCGGTGATATATATATATATATATATATATATATATATATATATATATATATATATATATATATATATATAAGAGAGAATTTAAATAAAAAGAAATAAATCAGTTTATATTTGGAAATTTGTTTTAACATTGATCATTGAAATTTCAGCATATTAAACTTGATTCATAACTAAACTGGTGCCTTATTTAGGATTGTGAAAATGTGAGTTTGTAATCTTACGGAACACATCAAATATGGAGCCAAGATTGGGAGACTGCATACAACACTGCATTCAATAAAATAACACATAAAGAACGTTGAAACATATGCAAGAGGAAATTAACCACAACCAACCGATTCAATTTTCACCCAAAGAAGTTATGTTCGTAGCGCAATCCTGTACGTCATGAAATTACCACACACTGGTATACTAAATTCATACTAACTCTCTGTGAAATCTTCCCGAAAAGAATAGCTGAGGGCTACTTTGATGCTTACACCATATGCTTCACGTGGTCAGCTTGGTTTACACAAAGAGTGTAACCCCACAATAATTTTGATAATTAAAATAAATTACATCGAAACGCAATTTACTAAAGAAAAACTTCGAACTGGTTACTATCGTCTTATTACTAACCCCACGTGGGTTGAACATAAAGAAAAGTTGCTATATTGAAAAATATTGTCAAGACGAGACGTTATAATCTCACGCACATTCGCATTTAAGATTGATGATCTTAGTTAGAGTTACTGATCAACACATGGTTCCACTTTACTCACAAAGTAGTGACAAAGCAACTACTGGAAGATATTCTAAACTTCACACTCGAAATACACTGCGTTGCAATTTAAGATAACATTAGATATTTTAGAGCTAAACCTGAAATAAAGGTGATTAAATTTTCAGTTAGGCTTAAGAAATCCATTGTCCTACGGACTTAGCAGAGACGCGCTTAGCCGGAGATCTTACCACTTCAGACGCTCGCCACGGACAGACTGCCGTGGTCCCTTCCTGAGAGTGCCTCACAAATACAAACGGATGTGACCAGAGAGGCAGCTTCCTATACAAACATGACAAGGCACGGACAGGACCATACTAAGAATAGAAACCTCTTTGCTTCTAGAAAGCGCAGCTACCTGTTCCGACGTTGGTCCTACTGTTCTCTAGCAGACAGGCTTGTCTGCTACCATCAAGCATGCAACTAGAAATACATTTGCTCATTCATCCTTTCACACAGAAGGGAAGGGGGATGACAGTATCTTATCATATACAGTATATAAAAGAAAGCGGATGTAGGTTCCATATGAGATTGTGTGACATGAATTACATATAAACTGTGTTTTAAAGTGTAGTAGTGTGACAGATCGTTCTTGTTTATGTGTGAAAGTAACACGTTCCACTACTCAGTCTCCTCCCAGATAGAAACGCCACAGTAAATTTAGAAGAGGAATTTATGCCGTAAATGACAACAGATTTAAGAAACTAACATGAAAGGAATCCAACAGACCTTTCATGACTCCCATCGGGCCCAGTGCGTGGTACTCTCAGTATTTGACACTACGACATCACGAAAGACGGTATCAACATATGTTTCGATTTCAGTACTGTCTTTACAAATAGATAAACACTTAGCGAGATTTAAAAATGTCACTATTGCACCATTCGGCTCCACACAGCAGATAATGCGATTTGTGTTATCGCGTACGTTGCAGTGCCTGATACAGCAGGGAATATATATATATATATATATATATATATATATATATATATATATATATATATATATCGTTATACTTTATGTCACTCGACCTTCTACGGCAGTTACATCTGCGATTCGGTACAAAGTAAGGGGCAGAGCGCCGTTTTTAGTTTTTATTGTATGCCTATATACGAACTGTTATTTGCCTAACGTTACCAATATGATATCCGCAGAATAGATACCAATTGAGCCGGCCTGTATGGCCGAGCGGTTCTAAGCGCTTCAGTCTGGAGCCGCGCGACCGCTCCGGCCGCAGGTTCGAATTCTGCCTCGGGCATGGATATGTGTGATGTCCTTAGGTTAGTTACGTTTGAGTAGTTCTAAGTGCTAGGGGACTGATGACCTCTGATGTTAAGTCCCATAGTGCTCAGAGCCATTTGAACCATTTTTGATACCTATTGAGATGAAGAATATTCATAGCTTCTACAGTGCTAGGGTATTGTTGAAGATTTTTCGCCTGGTTCTCGCGGGATATACAGCATCTTTCTTCGAGTGCCTGCCATGTAATTATTCTCAACATTTCTGTTACTCTCCATCCCTTCTGAAGACTACGACCATTCGTACCGGCTTGGTTAGCATTCACTAGATGTTCTTCCTTATTTCTACCTCAAATGGGTCCCAATCGCTTGAGCAACATTCAAGCGAAGTTTGTAGAAATGTTTTAAA